>NW_028275076.1:0-84300 GCF_037043125.1 Eumetopias jubatus | reverse complement strand
ACACGAAGTCCTGAAAACGCTTGTCTCTCCCTGAAACAAGATCTGAGTTGAGAGAAGCTTGAGACACAACTCCTTTCTCAAACAGTGGAATATGGCACAGTAGTTGTGCCTTCACTTTTAACGGTGGAAAGTTCTTCCATCTCTTCCCTGTAGGTGGTAGTGGAAAGACTGTTTCCCTACACTTTTCGTTTCTTGAGAGGCGAGTGTAAGACACTTACCTTCTATAGCAACACACACATACCTCCAAAGGCTTCTTTCTTCAAGAACCCAGATGTTAGCACGAAAGCCTGATGGACATGGCCTCGTTTCTCAGAATTCAGTGTAAGGCTACTACCACTGAGGCTAGCCCGCGTACATTGGAAGACCCATCCACCTCCACGACACAGGACTTAATGGAGAGAAACCCTCCGCCCAACGTGTTCCTCCCTGGACGGTATCGCGCGTTCCAGCTCTTTCCTTTCACACCCGGTTTAACAAGCCGCTTCCATCCTTACGAAAAGAGACGGTAGTCGAAGGACGCCAACCCTCGAGATTTGTTCTTAGAGGGAAACAGGCGTATGCCATCTTCCTTGTGCTTCCGCACATCATACATTTCCATACACATCTTTCTTCATGTCACGACGGTAGGCACATTCGAAACGGAGAGCTAAGTCTAGTCTATGTCCCTTACGCCTTCACACCCAATACGGAAAACACTTTCCTCTTTCCTGAAACGATATGATAGTTGAGGGAAGCCTTCTTCACAAGTGGTTTCTCAAGCACCGTCCGTCACAGGGCACATTCTAGATGCTTTCGCCATTTCATGCTAAGTGCTTCTCACCCTTACGTGTATGGCTTTCCTGACGGATTTCCTTCTCACCCTTGAAGCCGTGACCTTTTCCATCTGCTCTCTCATACTCTTGGAAACACTTCCCACGGAACAGGATTTGAATTGCGACAGACATTCTACACTAATTACTTCTGTAGCACAGGCATGGGGCACATTCCTTGCGATTTCACCCTTACATGGGAAAAGTCTACCATGTTCAGGGAAGATGTTAGTGAGTAGTTCGTTTCTCGGCAGGGGTGTTTCTTCAGACTGAAGAGTACTTCCTTTGTTTAGGATTCGACACGTACATTTTGTGACTCTGGATTCCTCGGGAACCCAGATGGAAGCTCGAGGTCGCGTTTGACACAGACTTGGTTCGCAGAGATTAGTGTATGCCTTTCCTTGGGCGAAGTCACATCCTTTTGAAAACCCTTCTATCTTCGTGACACATGGTGTTCGTTGAGGAAAGCCCCCCCAGAAGAAGTTGTTCCGCGAGTATGGTGTATCACTCTTCCTTCCCCTCCGTTTTCTTTCGCACTTTGCTTCAAGCCGCTTCGTCCCTCAGCAAAGCCGATGGCAGTCGAAGGACCGCCCCTCCACAGCAGCGTTGTTTCTTAGACTTAAGTGTATAGCACGTCCCTTACGCTTCCTCCCCTTTCCAGACACACACCTCTCTAGGGGACAACTAGTGTGTTGGTTGTCCCATTCGACCCCCATTTTTCTTCACAAATCAGCGTGTGGCATCTTCCTTGCGCTTTCAAACAAAGTACTGACAACGCTTCTATCTTCCCGAAACAAGATCTGAGTTGGGAGAAGCTTTCGACCCAAGTTCGTTCTCAAGCAGTGGTATATGGCACAGTAGTTGTGCCTTCGCTTTTAACGTTGGAAATTTCCTGCGTCTTCTTCCCTGTAGATGGCAGTGGAAAGACTATTTCTCTCTACCGCTTTGTTCCTTGAGAGGTGAGTGTAAGACACTTACACATATATCTCAAAAGGCGTCATGCTTCCCGCACCGAGAGGTGAGCACGAAATCGTGTTGGACGTGGCCTTGTTTCTCTGAGTTCAGTGGAAGGCGCTGCTGAGGCTAGCTCACGTACCTTTGAAGGCCCTTCCAACTTCATGACACAAGACTTTCGTGGAGAGGGACCCTCCACACACCGTGTTCCTCACTGTAGTGTATCGCGCTTTCCGTCTCTTTTCTCTCGCCCTAAGCTTTAACAAGGTGCTTCCATCCGTACGGAAAGGGCTGGTCGTCGACGGACGGCAACCCTCTAGATTTGTTCTTAGAGTCAAACACCCGTAGGCAAGCCTCCTTACGCTTCCTCACATCATACCTCTCCATACTCATCCTTCTTCATGGAACGAACAGTAGACACATTCGAAACGGACGGCCGACTCTAGGGTACGTCCCTCATGCCTCCACACCCACGACGGAAAACACTTTTATCTTCCTGAAACAATATGATAGCTGAGGGCAGACTTCTTCACAAGGGGTTCGTCAAGCACCGTCACAGGGCACGGCACCTTCTTTATGCCTTCACACGTTCATGCCAGAAGGCCGCTCATACGCAGGTGGTGTATGGCTTTCCAGGACTTCCTTCTCACACTTAAAGGCATGACCTGTTCCCTCTGCTGTCTCTCATACTCTTTGAAAACGTTCCTCGCGGAACAAGATTGGAATGGCGAGGGACCCTCTACCCTAAGTATGTCTGTGCCACAGGCACGGGGCACATTCCTCGCGCTGCCACACTTACGTTGGAATAGACGAGCATTTTCAGGGAAGGTGTTAGTAGAAACACGGTTTCTCTGCAGTGGTGTTTCTTCAGACTGAAGTGCACGCCGCCTGTTTCGGATTCAACACATACCTGTTGTGACTATGTTCTCCCCGTGACGCCAGAGGTCAGCTCGAAGTCGCCTTCGACACAGACTTGTTTCGCGCCGTTTCGTCTGTGGCTTTCCTTTGGCGAACTCACGTACATTTGGAAAACCCTTCTAGCGTCGTGACCCATGGTGTCCATTGAGCGAAGCCCTCCATACCACGTTGTTCCACGAGGAAGGCCTATCGGGCTTTTCCTCTGCTTCCTTTCATACTTGGCGTAAAGCCGCTTCGATCCTTCGGAAGGGAGAAGGGAGTCGAAGGACCGCTCCTCCGCAGCATTGCTTTTGAGACCTAAGTGTAGAGCTCGTTCCTTACGCTTCCTCCGATTTCCAGACACACACCTCTCTAGGGGACAACTTGTTCGTTGGTGGTCACATTCGACGCACACTTTTCCTCACAATTCCGCGGATGGCATTTTCCTGACGCTTTCACACGAAGTCCTGAAAACGCTTGTCTCTCCCTGAAACAAGATCTGAGTTGAGAGAAGCTTGAGACACAACTCCTTTCTCAAACAGTGGAATATGGCACAGTAGTTGTGCCTTCACTTTTAACGGTGGAAAGTTCTTCCATCTCTTCCCTGTAGGTGGTAGTGGAAAGACTGTTTCCCTACACTTTTCGTTTCTTGAGAGGCGAGTGTAAGACACTTACCTTCTATAGCAACACACACATACCTCCAAAGGCTTCTTTCTTCAAGAACCCAGATGTTAGCACGAAAGCCTGATGGACATGGCCTCGTTTCTCAGAATTCAGTGTAAGGCTACTACCACTGAGGCTAGCCCGCGTACATTGGAAGACCCATCCACCTCCACGACACAGGACTTAATGGAGAGAAACCCTCCGCCCAACGTGTTCCTCCCTGGACGGTATCGCGCGTTCCAGCTCTTTCCTTTCACACCCGGTTTAACAAGCCGCTTCCATCCTTACGAAAAGAGACGGTAGTCGAAGGACGCCAACCCTCGAGATTTGTTCTTAGAGGGAAACAGGCGTATGCCATCTTCCTTGTGCTTCCGCACATCATACATTTCCATACACATCTTTCTTCATGTCACGACGGTAGGCACATTCGAAACGGAGAGCTAAGTCTAGTCTATGTCCCTTACGCCTTCACACCCAATACGGAAAACACTTTCCTCTTTCCTGAAACGATATGATAGTTGAGGGAAGCCTTCTTCACAAGTGGTTTCTCAAGCACCGTCCGTCACAGGGCACATTCTAGATGCTTTCGCCATTTCATGCTAAGTGCTTCTCACCCTTACGTGTATGGCTTTCCTGACGGATTTCCTTCTCACCCTTGAAGCCGTGACCTTTTCCATCTGCTCTCTCATACTCTTGGAAACACTTCCCACGGAACAGGATTTGAATTGCGACAGACATTCTACACTAATTACTTCTGTAGCACAGGCATGGGGCACATTCCTTGCGATTTCACCCTTACATGGGAAAAGTCTACCATGTTCAGGGAAGATGTTAGTGAGTAGTTCGTTTCTCGGCAGGGGTGTTTCTTCAGACTGAAGAGTACTTCCTTTGTTTAGGATTCGACACGTACATTTTGTGACTCTGGATTCCTCGGGAACCCAGATGGAAGCTCGAGGTCGCGTTTGACACAGACTTGGTTCGCAGAGATTAGTGTATGCCTTTCCTTGGGCGAAGTCACATCCTTTTGAAAACCCTTCTATCTTCGTGACACATGGTGTTCGTTGAGGAAAGCCCCCCCAGAAGAAGTTGTTCCGCGAGTATGGTGTATCACTCTTCCTTCCCCTCCGTTTTCTTTCGCACTTTGCTTCAAGCCGCTTCGTCCCTCAGCAAAGCCGATGGCAGTCGAAGGACCGCCCCTCCACAGCAGCGTTGTTTCTTAGACTTAAGTGTATAGCACGTCCCTTACGCTTCCTCCCCTTTCCAGACACACACCTCTCTAGGGGACAACTAGTGTGTTGGTTGTCCCATTCGACCCCCATTTTTCTTCACAAATCAGCGTGTGGCATCTTCCTTGCGCTTTCAAACAAAGTACTGACAACGCTTCTATCTTCCCGAAACAAGATCTGAGTTGGGAGAAGCTTTCGACCCAAGTTCGTTCTCAAGCAGTGGTATATGGCACAGTAGTTGTGCCTTCGCTTTTAACGTTGGAAATTTCCTGCGTCTTCTTCCCTGTAGATGGCAGTGGAAAGACTATTTCTCTCTACCGCTTTGTTCCTTGAGAGGTGAGTGTAAGACACTTACACATATATCTCAAAAGGCGTCATGCTTCCCGCACCGAGAGGTGAGCACGAAATCGTGTTGGACGTGGCCTTGTTTCTCTGAGTTCAGTGGAAGGCGCTGCTGAGGCTAGCTCACGTACCTTTGAAGGCCCTTCCAACTTCATGACACAAGACTTTCGTGGAGAGGGACCCTCCACACACCGTGTTCCTCACTGTAGTGTATCGCGCTTTCCGTCTCTTTTCTCTCGCCCTAAGCTTTAACAAGGTGCTTCCATCCGTACGGAAAGGGCTGGTCGTCGACGGACGGCAACCCTCTAGATTTGTTCTTAGAGTCAAACACCCGTAGGCAAGCCTCCTTACGCTTCCTCACATCATACCTCTCCATACTCATCCTTCTTCATGGAACGAACAGTAGACACATTCGAAACGGACGGCCGACTCTAGGGTACGTCCCTCATGCCTCCACACCCACGACGGAAAACACTTTTATCTTCCTGAAACAATATGATAGCTGAGGGCAGACTTCTTCACAAGGGGTTCGTCAAGCACCGTCACAGGGCACGGCACCTTCTTTATGCCTTCACACGTTCATGCCAGAAGGCCGCTCATACGCAGGTGGTGTATGGCTTTCCAGGACTTCCTTCTCACACTTAAAGGCATGACCTGTTCCCTCTGCTGTCTCTCATACTCTTTGAAAACGTTCCTCGCGGAACAAGATTGGAATGGCGAGGGACCCTCTACCCTAAGTATGTCTGTGCCACAGGCACGGGGCACATTCCTCGCGCTGCCACACTTACGTTGGAATAGACGAGCATTTTCAGGGAAGGTGTTAGTAGAAACACGGTTTCTCTGCAGTGGTGTTTCTTCAGACTGAAGTGCACGCCGCCTGTTTCGGATTCAACACATACCTGTTGTGACTATGTTCTCCCCGTGACGCCAGAGGTCAGCTCGAAGTCGCCTTCGACACAGACTTGTTTCGCGCCGTTTCGTCTGTGGCTTTCCTTTGGCGAACTCACGTACATTTGGAAAACCCTTCTAGCGTCGTGACCCATGGTGTCCATTGAGCGAAGCCCTCCATACCACGTTGTTCCACGAGGAAGGCCTATCGGGCTTTTCCTCTGCTTCCTTTCATACTTGGCGTAAAGCCGCTTCGATCCTTCGGAAGGGAGAAGGGAGTCGAAGGACCGCTCCTCCGCAGCATTGCTTTTGAGACCTAAGTGTAGAGCTCGTTCCTTACGCTTCCTCCGATTTCCAGACACACACCTCTCTAGGGGACAACTTGTTCGTTGGTGGTCACATTCGACGCACATTTTTCCTCACAATTCCGCGGATGGCATTTTCCTGACGCTTTCACACGAAGTCCTGAAAACGCTTGTCTCTCCCTGAAACAAGATCTGAGTTGAGAGAAGCTTGAGACACAACTCCTTTCTCAAACAGTGGAATATGGCACAGTAGTTGTGCCTTCACTTTTAACGGTGGAAAGTTCTTCCATCTCTTCCCTGTAGGTGGTAGTGGAAAGACTGTTTCCCTACACTTTTCGTTTCTTGAGAGGCGAGTGTAAGACACTTACCTTCTATAGCAACACACACATACCTCCAAAGGCTTCTTTCTTCAAGAACCCAGATGTTAGCACGAAAGCCTGATGGACATGGCCTCGTTTCTCAGAATTCAGTGTAAGGCTACTACCACTGAGGCTAGCCCGCGTACATTGGAAGACCCATCCACCTCCACGACACAGGACTTAATGGAGAGAAACCCTCCGCCCAACGTGTTCCTCCCTGGACGGTATCGCGCGTTCCAGCTCTTTCCTTTCACACCCGGTTTAACAAGCCGCTTCCATCCTTACGAAAAGAGACGGTAGTCGAAGGACGCCAACCCTCGAGATTTGTTCTTAGAGGGAAACAGGCGTATGCCATCTTCCTTGTGCTTCCGCACATCATACATTTCCATACACATCTTTCTTCATGTCACGACGGTAGGCACATTCGAAACGGAGAGCTAAGTCTAGTCTATGTCCCTTACGCCTTCACACCCAATACGGAAAACACTTTCCTCTTTCCTGAAACGATATGATAGTTGAGGGAAGCCTTCTTCACAAGTGGTTTCTCAAGCACCGTCCGTCACAGGGCACATTCTAGATGCTTTCGCCATTTCATGCTAAGTGCTTCTCACCCTTACGTGTATGGCTTTCCTGACGGATTTCCTTCTCACCCTTGAAGCCGTGACCTTTTCCATCTGCTCTCTCATACTCTTGGAAACACTTCCCACGGAACAGGATTTGAATTGCGACAGACATTCTACACTAATTACTTCTGTAGCACAGGCATGGGGCACATTCCTTGCGATTTCACCCTTACATGGGAAAAGTCTACCATGTTCAGGGAAGATGTTAGTGAGTAGTTCGTTTCTCGGCAGGGGTGTTTCTTCAGACTGAAGAGTACTTCCTTTGTTTAGGATTCGACACGTACATTTTGTGACTCTGGATTCCTCGGGAACCCAGATGGAAGCTCGAGGTCGCGTTTGACACAGACTTGGTTCGCAGAGATTAGTGTATGCCTTTCCTTGGGCGAAGTCACATCCTTTTGAAAACCCTTCTATCTTCGTGACACATGGTGTTCGTTGAGGAAAGCCCCCCCAGAAGAAGTTGTTCCGCGAGTATGGTGTATCACTCTTCCTTCCCCTCCGTTTTCTTTCGCACTTTGCTTCAAGCCGCTTCGTCCCTCAGCAAAGCCGATGGCAGTCGAAGGACCGCCCCTCCACAGCAGCGTTGTTTCTTAGACTTAAGTGTATAGCACGTCCCTTACGCTTCCTCCCCTTTCCAGACACACACCTCTCTAGGGGACAACTAGTGTGTTGGTTGTCCCATTCGACCCCCATTTTTCTTCACAAATCAGCGTGTGGCATCTTCCTTGCGCTTTCAAACAAAGTACTGACAACGCTTCTATCTTCCCGAAACAAGATCTGAGTTGGGAGAAGCTTTCGACCCAAGTTCGTTCTCAAGCAGTGGTATATGGCACAGTAGTTGTGCCTTCGCTTTTAACGTTGGAAATTTCCTGCGTCTTCTTCCCTGTAGATGGCAGTGGAAAGACTATTTCTCTCTACCGCTTTGTTCCTTGAGAGGTGAGTGTAAGACACTTACACATATATCTCAAAAGGCGTCATGCTTCCCGCACCGAGAGGTGAGCACGAAATCGTGTTGGACGTGGCCTTGTTTCTCTGAGTTCAGTGGAAGGCGCTGCTGAGGCTAGCTCACGTACCTTTGAAGGCCCTTCCAACTTCATGACACAAGACTTTCGTGGAGAGGGACCCTCCACACACCGTGTTCCTCACTGTAGTGTATCGCGCTTTCCGTCTCTTTTCTCTCGCCCTAAGCTTTAACAAGGTGCTTCCATCCGTACGGAAAGGGCTGGTCGTCGACGGACGGCAACCCTCTAGATTTGTTCTTAGAGTCAAACACCCGTAGGCAAGCCTCCTTACGCTTCCTCACATCATACCTCTCCATACTCATCCTTCTTCATGGAACGAACAGTAGACACATTCGAAACGGACGGCCGACTCTAGGGTACGTCCCTCATGCCTCCACACCCACGACGGAAAACACTTTTATCTTCCTGAAACAATATGATAGCTGAGGGCAGACTTCTTCACAAGGGGTTCGTCAAGCACCGTCACAGGGCACGGCACCTTCTTTATGCCTTCACACGTTCATGCCAGAAGGCCGCTCATACGCAGGTGGTGTATGGCTTTCCAGGACTTCCTTCTCACACTTAAAGGCATGACCTGTTCCCTCTGCTGTCTCTCATACTCTTTGAAAACGTTCCTCGCGGAACAAGATTGGAATGGCGAGGGACCCTCTACCCTAAGTATGTCTGTGCCACAGGCACGGGGCACATTCCTCGCGCTGCCACACTTACGTTGGAATAGACGAGCATTTTCAGGGAAGGTGTTAGTAGAAACACGGTTTCTCTGCAGTGGTGTTTCTTCAGACTGAAGTGCACGCCGCCTGTTTCGGATTCAACACATACCTGTTGTGACTATGTTCTCCCCGTGACGCCAGAGGTCAGCTCGAAGTCGCCTTCGACACAGACTTGTTTCGCGCCGTTTCGTCTGTGGCTTTCCTTTGGCGAACTCACGTACATTTGGAAAACCCTTCTAGCGTCGTGACCCATGGTGTCCATTGAGCGAAGCCCTCCATACCACGTTGTTCCACGAGGAAGGCCTATCGGGCTTTTCCTCTGCTTCCTTTCATACTTGGCGTAAAGCCGCTTCGATCCTTCGGAAGGGAGAAGGGAGTCGAAGGACCGCTCCTCCGCAGCATTGCTTTTGAGACCTAAGTGTAGAGCTCGTTCCTTACGCTTCCTCCGATTTCCAGACACACACCTCTCTAGGGGACAACTTGTTCGTTGGTGGTCACATTCGACGCACACTTTTCCTCACAATTCCGCGGATGGCATTTTCCTGACGCTTTCACACGAAGTCCTGAAAACGCTTGTCTCTCCCTGAAACAAGATCTGAGTTGAGAGAAGCTTGAGACACAACTCCTTTCTCAAACAGTGGAATATGGCACAGTAGTTGTGCCTTCACTTTTAACGGTGGAAAGTTCTTCCATCTCTTCCCTGTAGGTGGTAGTGGAAAGACTGTTTCCCTACACTTTTCGTTTCTTGAGAGGCGAGTGTAAGACACTTACCTTCTATAGCAACACACACATACCTCCAAAGGCTTCTTTCTTCAAGAACCCAGATGTTAGCACGAAAGCCTGATGGACATGGCCTCGTTTCTCAGAATTCAGTGTAAGGCTACTACCACTGAGGCTAGCCCGCGTACATTGGAAGACCCATCCACCTCCACGACACAGGACTTAATGGAGAGAAACCCTCCGCCCAACGTGTTCCTCCCTGGACGGTATCGCGCGTTCCAGCTCTTTCCTTTCACACCCGGTTTAACAAGCCGCTTCCATCCTTACGAAAAGAGACGGTAGTCGAAGGACGCCAACCCTCGAGATTTGTTCTTAGAGGGAAACAGGCGTATGCCATCTTCCTTGTGCTTCCGCACATCATACATTTCCATACACATCTTTCTTCATGTCACGACGGTAGGCACATTCGAAACGGAGAGCTAAGTCTAGTCTATGTCCCTTACGCCTTCACACCCAATACGGAAAACACTTTCCTCTTTCCTGAAACGATATGATAGTTGAGGGAAGCCTTCTTCACAAGTGGTTTCTCAAGCACCGTCCGTCACAGGGCACATTCTAGATGCTTTCGCCATTTCATGCTAAGTGCTTCTCACCCTTACGTGTATGGCTTTCCTGACGGATTTCCTTCTCACCCTTGAAGCCGTGACCTTTTCCATCTGCTCTCTCATACTCTTGGAAACACTTCCCACGGAACAGGATTTGAATTGCGACAGACATTCTACACTAATTACTTCTGTAGCACAGGCATGGGGCACATTCCTTGCGATTTCACCCTTACATGGGAAAAGTCTACCATGTTCAGGGAAGATGTTAGTGAGTAGTTCGTTTCTCGGCAGGGGTGTTTCTTCAGACTGAAGAGTACTTCCTTTGTTTAGGATTCGACACGTACATTTTGTGACTCTGGATTCCTCGGGAACCCAGATGGAAGCTCGAAGTCGCGTTTGACACAGACTTGGTTCGCAGAGATTAGTGTATGCCTTTCCTTGGGCGAAGTCACATCCTTTTGAAAACCCTTCTATCTTCGTGACACATGGTGTTCGTTGAGGAAAGCCCCCCCAGAAGAAGTTGTTCCGCGAGTATGGTGTATCACTCTTCCTTCCCCTCCGTTTTCTTTCGCACTTTGCTTCAAGCCGCTTCGTCCCTCAGCAAAGCCGATGGCAGTCGAAGGACCGCCCCTCCACAGCAGCGTTGTTTCTTAGACTTAAGTGTATAGCACGTCCCTTACGCTTCCTCCCCTTTCCAGACACACACCTCTCTAGGGGACAACTAGTGTGTTGGTTGTCCCATTCGACCCCCATTTTTCTTCACAAATCAGCGTGTGGCATCTTCCTTGCGCTTTCAAACAAAGTACTGACAACGCTTCTATCTTCCCGAAACAAGATCTGAGTTGGGAGAAGCTTTCGACCCAAGTTCGTTCTCAAGCAGTGGTATATGGCACAGTAGTTGTGCCTTCGCTTTTAACGTTGGAAATTTCCTGCGTCTTCTTCCCTGTAGATGGCAGTGGAAAGACTATTTCTCTCTACCGCTTTGTTCCTTGAGAGGTGAGTGTAAGACACTTACACATATATCTCAAAAGGCGTCATGCTTCCCGCACCGAGAGGTGAGCACGAAATCGTGTTGGACGTGGCCTTGTTTCTCTGAGTTCAGTGGAAGGCGCTGCTGAGGCTAGCTCACGTACCTTTGAAGGCCCTTCCAACTTCATGACACAAGACTTTCGTGGAGAGGGACCCTCCACACACCGTGTTCCTCACTGTAGTGTATCGCGCTTTCCGTCTCTTTTCTCTCGCCCTAAGCTTTAACAAGGTGCTTCCATCCGTACGGAAAGGGCTGGTCGTCGACGGACGGCAACCCTCTAGATTTGTTCTTAGAGTCAAACACCCGTAGGCAAGCCTCCTTACGCTTCCTCACATCATACCTCTCCATACTCATCCTTCTTCATGGAACGAACAGTAGACACATTCGAAACGGACGGCCGACTCTAGGGTACGTCCCTCATGCCTCCACACCCACGACGGAAAACACTTTTATCTTCCTGAAACAATATGATAGCTGAGGGCAGACTTCTTCACAAGGGGTTCGTCAAGCACCGTCACAGGGCACGGCACCTTCTTTATGCCTTCACACGTTCATGCCAGAAGGCCGCTCATACGCAGGTGGTGTATGGCTTTCCAGGACTTCCTTCTCACACTTAAAGGCATGACCTGTTCCCTCTGCTGTCTCTCATACTCTTTGAAAACGTTCCTCGCGGAACAAGATTGGAATGGCGAGGGACCCTCTACCCTAAGTATGTCTGTGCCACAGGCACGGGGCACATTCCTCGCGCTGCCACACTTACGTTGGAATAGACGAGCATTTTCAGGGAAGGTGTTAGTAGAAACACGGTTTCTCTGCAGTGGTGTTTCTTCAGACTGAAGTGCACGCCGCCTGTTTCGGATTCAACACATACCTGTTGTGACTATGTTCTCCCCGTGACGCCAGAGGTCAGCTCGAAGTCGCCTTCGACACAGACTTGTTTCGCGCCGTTTCGTCTGTGGCTTTCCTTTGGCGAACTCACGTACATTTGGAAAACCCTTCTAGCGTCGTGACCCATGGTGTCCATTGAGCGAAGCCCTCCATACCACGTTGTTCCACGAGGAAGGCCTATCGGGCTTTTCCTCTGCTTCCTTTCATACTTGGCGTAAAGCCGCTTCGATCCTTCGGAAGGGAGAAGGGAGTCGAAGGACCGCTCCTCCGCAGCATTGCTTTTGAGACCTAAGTGTAGAGCTCGTTCCTTACGCTTCCTCCGATTTCCAGACACACACCTCTCTAGGGGACAACTTGTTCGTTGGTGGTCACATTCGACGCACACTTTTCCTCACAATTCCGCGGATGGCATTTTCCTGACGCTTTCACACGAAGTCCTGAAAACGCTTGTCTCTCCCTGAAACAAGATCTGAGTTGAGAGAAGCTTGAGACACAACTCCTTTCTCAAACAGTGGAATATGGCACAGTAGTTGTGCCTTCACTTTTAACGGTGGAAAGTTCTTCCATCTCTTCCCTGTAGGTGGTAGTGGAAAGACTGTTTCCCTACACTTTTCGTTTCTTGAGAGGTGAGTGTAAGACACTTACCTTCTATAGCAACACACACATACCTCCAAAGGCTTCTTTCTTCAAGAACCCAGATGTTAGCGCGAAAGCCTGATGGACATGGCCTCGTTTCTCAGAATTCAGTGTAAGGCTACTACCACTGAGGCTAGCCCGCGTACATTGGAAGACCCATCCACCTCCACGACACAGGACTTAATGGAGAGAAACCCTCCGCCCAACGTGTTCCTCCCTGGACGGTATCGCGCGTTCCATCTCTTTCCTTTCACACCCGGTTTAACAAGCCGCTTCCATCCTTACGAAAAGAGACGGTAGTCGAAGGACGCCAACCCTCGAGATTTGTTCTTAGAGGGAAACAGGCGTATGCCATCTTCCTTGTGCTTCCGCACATCATACATTTCCATACACATCTTTCTTCATGTCACGACGGTAGGCACATTCGAAACGGAGAGCTAAGTCTAGTCTATGTCCCTTACGCCTTCACACCCAATACGGAAAACACTTTCCTCTTTCCTGAAACGATATGATAGTTGAGGGAAGCCTTCTTCACAAGTGGTTTCTCAAGCACCGTCCGTCACAGGGCACATTCTAGATGCTTTCGCCATTTCATGCTAAGTGCTTCTCACCCTTACGTGTATGGCTTTCCTGACGGATTTCCTTCTCACCCTTGAAGCCGTGACCTTTTCCATCTGCTCTCTCATACTCTTGGAAACACTTCCCACGGAACAGGATTTGAATTGCGACAGACATTCTACACTAATTACTTCTGTAGCACAGGCATGGGGCACATTCCTTGCGATTTCACCCTTACATGGGAAAAGTCTACCATGTTCAGGGAAGATGTTAGTGAGTAGTTCGTTTCTCGGCAGGGGTGTTTCTTCAGACTGAAGAGTACTTCCTTTGTTTAGGATTCGACACGTACATTTTGTGACTCTGGATTCCTCGGGAACCCAGATGGAAGCTCGAGGTCGCGTTTGACACAGACTTGGTTCGCAGAGATTAGTGTATGCCTTTCCTTGGGCGAAGTCACATCCTTTTGAAAACCCTTCTATCTTCGTGACACATGGTGTTCGTTGAGGAAAGCCCCCCCAGAAGAAGTTGTTCCGCGAGTATGGTGTATCACTCTTCCTTCCCCTCCGTTTTCTTTCGCACTTTGCTTCAAGCCGCTTCGTCCCTCAGCAAAGCCGATGGCAGTCGAAGGACCGCCCCTCCACAGCAGCGTTGTTTCTTAGACTTAAGTGTATAGCACGTCCCTTACGCTTCCTCCCCTTTCCAGACACACACCTCTCTAGGGGACAACTAGTGTGTTGGTTGTCCCATTCGACCCCCATTTTTCTTCACAAATCAGCGTGTGGCATCTTCCTTGCGCTTTCAAACAAAGTACTGACAACGCTTCTATCTTCCCGAAACAAGATCTGAGTTGGGAGAAGCTTTCGACCCAAGTTCGTTCTCAAGCAGTGGTATATGGCACAGTAGTTGTGCCTTCGCTTTTAACGTTGGAAATTTCCTGCGTCTTCTTCCCTGTAGATGGCAGTGGAAAGACTATTTCTCTCTACCGCTTTGTTCCTTGAGAGGTGAGTGTAAGACACTTACACATATATCTCAAAAGGCGTCATGCTTCCCGCACCGAGAGGTGAGCACGAAATCGTGTTGGACGTGGCCTTGTTTCTCTGAGTTCAGTGGAAGGCGCTGCTGAGGCTAGCTCACGTACCTTTGAAGGCCCTTCCAACTTCATGACACAAGACTTTCGTGGAGAGGGACCCTCCACACACCGTGTTCCTCACTGTAGTGTATCGCGCTTTCCGTCTCTTTTCTCTCGCCCTAAGCTTTAACAAGGTGCTTCCATCCGTACGGAAAGGGCTGGTCGTCGACGGACGGCAACCCTCTAGATTTGTTCTTAGAGTCAAACACCCGTAGGCAAGCCTCCTTACGCTTCCTCACATCATACCTCTCCATACTCATCCTTCTTCATGGAACGAACAGTAGACACATTCGAAACGGACGGCCGACTCTAGGGTACGTCCCTCATGCCTCCACACCCACGACGGAAAACACTTTTATCTTCCTGAAACAATATGATAGCTGAGGGCAGACTTCTTCACAAGGGGTTCGTCAAGCACCGTCACAGGGCACGGCACCTTCTTTATGCCTTCACACGTTCATGCCAGAAGGCCGCTCATACGCAGGTGGTGTATGGCTTTCCAGGACTTCCTTCTCACACTTAAAGGCATGACCTGTTCCCTCTGCTGTCTCTCATACTCTTTGAAAACGTTCCTCGCGGAACAAGATTGGAATGGCGAGGGACCCTCTACCCTAAGTATGTCTGTGCCACAGGCACGGGGCACATTCCTCGCGCTGCCACACTTACGTTGGAATAGACGAGCATTTTCAGGGAAGGTGTTAGTAGAAACACGGTTTCTCTGCAGTGGTGTTTCTTCAGACTGAAGTGCACGCCGCCTGTTTCGGATTCAACACATACCTGTTGTGACTATGTTCTCCCCGTGACGCCAGAGGTCAGCTCGAAGTCGCCTTCGACACAGACTTGTTTCGCGCCGTTTCGTCTGTGGCTTTCCTTTGGCGAACTCACGTACATTTGGAAAACCCTTCTAGCGTCGTGACCCATGGTGTCCATTGAGCGAAGCCCTCCATACCACGTTGTTCCACGAGGAAGGCCTATCGGGCTTTTCCTCTGCTTCCTTTCATACTTGGCGTAAAGCCGCTTCGATCCTTCGGAAGGGAGAAGGGAGTCGAAGGACCGCTCCTCCGCAGCATTGCTTTTGAGACCTAAGTGTAGAGCTCGTTCCTTACGCTTCCTCCGATTTCCAGACACACACCTCTCTAGGGGACAACTTGTTCGTTGGTGGTCACATTCGACGCACACTTTTCCTCACAATTCCGCGGATGGCATTTTCCTGACGCTTTCACACGAAGTCCTGAAAACGCTTGTCTCTCCCTGAAACAAGATCTGAGTTGAGAGAAGCTTGAGACACAACTCCTTTCTCAAACAGTGGAATATGGCACAGTAGTTGTGCCTTCACTTTTAACGGTGGAAAGTTCTTCCATCTCTTCCCTGTAGGTGGTAGTGGAAAGACTGTTTCCCTACACTTTTCGTTTCTTGAGAGGCGAGTGTAAGACACTTACCTTCTATAGCAACACACACATACCTCCAAAGGCTTCTTTCTTCAAGAACCCAGATGTTAGCACGAAAGCCTGATGGACATGGCCTCGTTTCTCAGAATTCAGTGTAAGGCTACTACCACTGAGGCTAGCCCGCGTACATTGGAAGACCCATCCACCTCCACGACACAGGACTTAATGGAGAGAAACCCTCCGCCCAACGTGTTCCTCCCTGGACGGTATCGCGCGTTCCAGCTCTTTCCTTTCACACCCGGTTTAACAAGCCGCTTCCATCCTTACGAAAAGAGACGGTAGTCGAAGGACGCCAACCCTCGAGATTTGTTCTTAGAGGGAAACAGGCGTATGCCATCTTCCTTGTGCTTCCGCACATCATACATTTCCATACACATCTTTCTTCATGTCACGACGGTAGGCACATTCGAAACGGAGAGCTAAGTCTAGTCTATGTCCCTTACGCCTTCACACCCAATACGGAAAACACTTTCCTCTTTCCTGAAACGATATGATAGTTGAGGGAAGCCTTCTTCACAAGTGGTTTCTCAAGCACCGTCCGTCACAGGGCACATTCTAGATGCTTTCGCCATTTCATGCTAAGTGCTTCTCACCCTTACGTGTATGGCTTTCCTGACGGATTTCCTTCTCACCCTTGAAGCCGTGACCTTTTCCATCTGCTCTCTCATACTCTTGGAAACACTTCCCACGGAACAGGATTTGAATTGCGACAGACATTCTACACTAATTACTTCTGTAGCACAGGCATGGGGCACATTCCTTGCGATTTCACCCTTACATGGGAAAAGTCTACCATGTTCAGGGAAGATGTTAGTGAGTAGTTCGTTTCTCGGCAGGGGTGTTTCTTCAGACTGAAGAGTACTTCCTTTGTTTAGGATTCGACACGTACATTTTGTGACTCTGGATTCCTCGGGAACCCAGATGGAAGCTCGAGGTCGCGTTTGACACAGACTTAGTTCGCAGAGATTAGTGTATGCCTTTCCTTGGGCGAAGTCACATCCTTTTGAAAACCCTTCTATCTTCGTGACACATGGTGTTCGTTGAGGAAAGCCCCCCCAGAAGAAGTTGTTCCGCGAGTATGGTGTATCACTCTTCCTTCCCCTCCGTTTTCTTTCGCACTTTGCTTCAAGCCGCTTCGTCCCTCAGCAAAGCCGATGGCAGTCGAAGGACCGCCCCTCCACAGCAGCGTTGTTTCTTAGACTTAAGTGTATAGCACGTCCCTTACGCTTCCTCCCCTTTCCAGACACACACCTCTCTAGGGGACAACTAGTGTGTTGGTTGTCCCATTCGACCCCCATTTTTCTTCACAAATCAGCGTGTGGCATCTTCCTTGCGCTTTCAAACAAAGTACTGACAACGCTTCTATCTTCCCGAAACAAGATCTGAGTTGGGAGAAGCTTTCGACCCAAGTTCGTTCTCAAGCAGTGGTATATGGCACAGTAGTTGTGCCTTCGCTTTTAACGTTGGAAATTTCCTGCGTCTTCTTCCCTGTAGATGGCAGTGGAAAGACTATTTCTCTCTACCGCTTTGTTCCTTGAGAGGTGAGTGTAAGACACTTACACATATATCTCAAAAGGCGTCATGCTTCCCGCACCGAGAGGTGAGCACGAAATCGTGTTGGACGTGGCCTTGTTTCTCTGAGTTCAGTGGAAGGCGCTGCTGAGGCTAGCTCACGTACCTTTGAAGGCCCTTCCAACTTCATGACACAAGACTTTCGTGGAGAGGGACCCTCCACACACCGTGTTCCTCACTGTAGTGTATCGCGCTTTCCGTCTCTTTTCTCTCGCCCTAAGCTTTAACAAGGTGCTTCCATCCGTACGGAAAGGGCTGGTCGTCGACGGACGGCAACCCTCTAGATTTGTTCTTAGAGTCAAACACCCGTAGGCAAGCCTCCTTACGCTTCCTCACATCATACCTCTCCATACTCATCCTTCTTCATGGAACGAACAGTAGACACATTCGAAACGGACGGCCGACTCTAGGGTACGTCCCTCATGCCTCCACACCCACGACGGAAAACACTTTTATCTTCCTGAAACAATATGATAGCTGAGGGCAGACTTCTTCACAAGGGGTTCGTCAAGCACCGTCACAGGGCACGGCACCTTCTTTATGCCTTCACACGTTCATGCCAGAAGGCCGCTCATACGCAGGTGGTGTATGGCTTTCCAGGACTTCCTTCTCACACTTAAAGGCATGACCTGTTCCCTCTGCTGTCTCTCATACTCTTTGAAAACGTTCCTCGCGGAACAAGATTGGAATGGCGAGGGACCCTCTACCCTAAGTATGTCTGTGCCACAGGCACGGGGCACATTCCTCGCGCTGCCACACTTACGTTGGAATAGACGAGCATTTTCAGGGAAGGTGTTAGTAGAAACACGGTTTCTCTGCAGTGGTGTTTCTTCAGACTGAAGTGCACGCCGCCTGTTTCGGATTCAACACATACCTGTTGTGACTATGTTCTCCCCGTGACGCCAGAGGTCAGCTCGAAGTCGCCTTCGACACAGACTTGTTTCGCGCCGTTTCGTCTGTGGCTTTCCTTTGGCGAACTCACGTACATTTGGAAAACCCTTCTAGCGTCGTGACCCATGGTGTCCATTGAGCGAAGCCCTCCATACCACGTTGTTCCACGAGGAAGGCCTATCGGGCTTTTCCTCTGCTTCCTTTCATACTTGGCGTAAAGCCGCTTCGATCCTTCGGAAGGGAGAAGGGAGTCGAAGGACCGCTCCTCCGCAGCATTGCTTTTGAGACCTAAGTGTAGAGCTCGTTCCTTACGCTTCCTCCGATTTCCAGACACACACCTCTCTAGGGGACAACTTGTTCGTTGGTGGTCACATTCGACGCACACTTTTCCTCACAATTCCGCGGATGGCATTTTCCTGACGCTTTCACACGAAGTCCTGAAAACGCTTGTCTCTCCCTGAAACAAGATCTGAGTTGAGAGAAGCTTGAGACACAACTCCTTTCTCAAACAGTGGAATATGGCACAGTAGTTGTGCCTTCACTTTTAACGGTGGAAAGTTCTTCCATCTCTTCCCTGTAGGTGGTAGTGGAAAGACTGTTTCCCTACACTTTTCGTTTCTTGAGAGGCGAGTGTAAGACACTTACCTTCTATAGCAACACACACATACCTCCAAAGGCTTCTTTCTTCAAGAACCCAGATGTTAGCACGAAAGCCTGATGGACATGGCCTCGTTTCTCAGAATTCAGTGTAAGGCTACTACCACTGAGGCTAGCCCGCGTACATTGGAAGACCCATCCACCTCCACGACACAGGACTTAATGGAGAGAAACCCTCCGCCCAACGTGTTCCTCCCTGGACGGTATCGCGCGTTCCATCTCTTTCCTTTCACACCCGGTTTAACAAGCCGCTTCCATCCTTACGAAAAGAGACGGTAGTCGAAGGACGCCAACCCTCGAGATTTGTTCTTAGAGGGAAACAGGCGTATGCCATCTTCCTTGTGCTTCCGCACATCATACATTTCCATACACATCTTTCTTCATGTCACGACGGTAGGCACATTCGAAACGGAGAGCTAAGTCTAGTCTATGTCCCTTACGCCTTCACACCCAATACGGAAAACACTTTCCTCTTTCCTGAAACGATATGATAGTTGAGGGAAGCCTTCTTCACAAGTGGTTTCTCAAGCACCGTCCGTCACAGGGCACATTCTAGATGCTTTCGCCATTTCATGCTAAGTGCTTCTCACCCTTACGTGTATGGCTTTCCTGACGGATTTCCTTCTCACCCTTGAAGCCGTGACCTTTTCCATCTGCTCTCTCATACTCTTGGAAACACTTCCCACGGAACAGGATTTGAATTGCGACAGACATTCTACACTAATTACTTCTGTAGCACAGGCATGGGGCACATTCCTTGCGATTTCACCCTTACATGGGAAAAGTCTACCATGTTCAGGGAAGATGTTAGTGAGTAGTTCGTTTCTCGGCAGGGGTGTTTCTTCAGACTGAAGAGTACTTCCTTTGTTTAGGATTCAACACGTACATTTTGTGACTCTGGATTCCTCGGGAACCCAGATGGAAGCTCGAGGTCGCGTTTGACACAGACTTGGTTCGCAGAGATTAGTGTATGCCTTTCCTTGGGCGAAGTCACATCCTTTTGAAAACCCTTCTATCTTCGTGACACATGGTGTTCGTTGAGGAAAGCCCCCCCAGAAGAAGTTGTTCCGCGAGTATGGTGTATCACTCTTCCTTCCCCTCCGTTTTCTTTCGCACTTTGCTTCAAGCCGCTTCGTCCCTCAGCAAAGCCGATGGCAGTCGAAGGACCGCCCCTCCACAGCAGCGTTGTTTCTTAGACTTAAGTGTATAGCACGTCCCTTACGCTTCCTCCCCTTTCCAGACACACACCTCTCTAGGGGACAACTAGTGTGTTGGTTGTCCCATTCGACCCCCATTTTTCTTCACAAATCAGCGTGTGGCATCTTCCTTGCGCTTTCAAACAAAGTACTGACAACGCTTCTATCTTCCCGAAACAAGATCTGAGTTGGGAGAAGCTTTCGACCCAAGTTCGTTCTCAAGCAGTGGTATATGGCACAGTAGTTGTGCCTTCGCTTTTAACGTTGGAAATTTCCTGCGTCTTCTTCCCTGTAGATGGCAGTGGAAAGACTATTTCTCTCTACCGCTTTGTTCCTTGAGAGGTGAGTGTAAGACACTTACACATATATCTCAAAAGGCGTCATGCTTCCCGCACCGAGAGGTGAGCACGAAATCGTGTTGGACGTGGCCTTGTTTCTCTGAGTTCAGTGGAAGGCGCTGCTGAGGCTAGCTCACGTACCTTTGAAGGCCCTTCCAACTTCATGACACAAGACTTTCGTGGAGAGGGACCCTCCACACACCGTGTTCCTCACTGTAGTGTATCGCGCTTTCCGTCTCTTTTCTCTCGCCCTAAGCTTTAACAAGGTGCTTCCATCCGTACGGAAAGGGCTGGTCGTCGACGGACGGCAACCCTCTAGATTTGTTCTTAGAGTCAAACACCCGTAGGCAAGCCTCCTTACGCTTCCTCACATCATACCTCTCCATACTCATCCTTCTTCATGGAACGAACAGTAGACACATTCGAAACGGACGGCCGACTCTAGGGTACGTCCCTCATG
Organism: Eumetopias jubatus; assembly: GCF_037043125.1. NCBI lineage: Eukaryota > Metazoa > Chordata > Mammalia > Carnivora > Otariidae > Eumetopias > Eumetopias jubatus. Next base: position 63,374 of record NW_028275076.1, on the reverse strand, counting down.
CCTCCACACCCACGACGGAAAACACTTTTATCTTCCTGAAACAATATGATAGCTGAGGGCAGACTTCTTCACAAGGGGTTCGTCAAGCACCGTCACAGGGCACGGCACCTTCTTTATGCCTTCACACGTTCATGCCAGAAGGCCGCTCATACGCAGGTGGTGTATGGCTTTCCAGGACTTCCTTCTCACACTTAAAGGCATGACCTGTTCCCTCTGCTGTCTCTCATACTCTTTGAAAACGTTCCTCGCGGAACAAGATTGGAATGGCGAGGGACCCTCTACCCTAAGTATGTCTGTGCCACAGGCACGGGGCACATTCCTCGCGCTGCCACACTTACGTTGGAATAGACGAGCATTTTCAGGGAAGGTGTTAGTAGAAACACGGTTTCTCTGCAGTGGTGTTTCTTCAGACTGAAGTGCACGCCGCCTGTTTCGGATTCAACACATACCTGTTGTGACTATGTTCTCCCCGTGACGCCAGAGGTCAGCTCGAAGTCGCCTTCGACACAGACTTGTTTCGCGCCGTTTCGTCTGTGGCTTTCCTTTGGCGAACTCACGTACATTTGGAAAACCCTTCTAGCGTCGTGACCCATGGTGTCCATTGAGCGAAGCCCTCCATACCACGTTGTTCCACGAGGAAGGCCTATCGGGCTTTTCCTCTGCTTCCTTTCATACTTGGCGTAAAGCCGCTTCGATCCTTCGGAAGGGAGAAGGGAGTCGAAGGACCGCTCCTCCGCAGCATTGCTTTTGAGACCTAAGTGTAGAGCTCGTTCCTTACGCTTCCTCCGATTTCCAGACACACACCTCTCTAGGGGACAACTTGTTCGTTGGTGGTCACATTCGACGCACACTTTTCCTCACAATTCCGCGGATGGCATTTTCCTGACGCTTTCACACGAAGTCCTGAAAACGCTTGTCTCTCCCTGAAACAAGATCTGAGTTGAGAGAAGCTTGAGACACAACTCCTTTCTCAAACAGTGGAATATGGCACAGTAGTTGTGCCTTCACTTTTAACGGTGGAAAGTTCTTCCATCTCTTCCCTGTAGGTGGTAGTGGAAAGACTGTTTCCCTACACTTTTCGTTTCTTGAGAGGTGAGTGTAAGACACTTACCTTCTATAGCAACACACACATACCTCCAAAGGCTTCTTTCTTCAAGAACCCAGATGTTAGCACGAAAGCCTGATGGACATGGCCTCGTTTCTCAGAATTCAGTGTAAGGCTACTACCACTGAGGCTAGCCCGCGTACATTGGAAGACCCATCCACCTCCACGACACAGGACTTAATGGAGAGAAACCCTCCGCCCAACGTGTTCCTCCCTGGACGGTATCGCGCGTTCCAGCTCTTTCCTTTCACACCCGGTTTAACAAGCCGCTTCCATCCTTACGAAAAGAGACGGTAGTCGAAGGACGCCAACCCTCGAGATTTGTTCTTAGAGGGAAACAGGCGTATGCCATCTTCCTTGTGCTTCCGCACATCATACATTTCCATACACATCTTTCTTCATGTCACGACGGTAGGCACATTCGAAACGGAGAGCTAAGTCTAGTCTATGTCCCTTACGCCTTCACACCCAATACGGAAAACACTTTCCTCTTTCCTGAAACGATATGATAGTTGAGGGAAGCCTTCTTCACAAGTGGTTTCTCAAGCACCGTCCGTCACAGGGCACATTCTAGATGCTTTCGCCATTTCATGCTAAGTGCTTCTCACCCTTACGTGTATGGCTTTCCTGACGGATTTCCTTCTCACCCTTGAAGCCGTGACCTTTTCCATCTGCTCTCTCATACTCTTGGAAACACTTCCCACGGAACAGGATTTGAATTGCGACAGACATTCTACACTAATTACTTCTGTAGCACAGGCATGGGGCACATTCCTTGCGATTTCACCCTTACATGGGAAAAGTCTACCATGTTCAGGGAAGATGTTAGTGAGTAGTTCGTTTCTCGGCAGGGGTGTTTCTTCAGACTGAAGAGTACTTCCTTTGTTTAGGATTCAACACGTACATTTTGTGACTCTGGATTCCTCGGGAACCCAGATGGAAGCTCGAGGTCGCGTTTGACACAGACTTGGTTCGCAGAGATTAGTGTATGCCTTTCCTTGGGCGAAGTCACATCCTTTTGAAAACCCTTCTATCTTCGTGACACATGGTGTTCGTTGAGGAAAGCCCCCCCAGAAGAAGTTGTTCCGCGAGTATGGTGTATCACTCTTCCTTCCCCTCCGTTTTCTTTCGCACTTTGCTTCAAGCCGCTTCGTCCCTCAGCAAAGCCGATGGCAGTCGAAGGACCGCCCCTCCACAGCAGCGTTGTTTCTTAGACTTAAGTGTATAGCACGTCCCTTACGCTTCCTCCCCTTTCCAGACACACACCTCTCTAGGGGACAACTAGTGTGTTGGTTGTCCCATTCGAGCCCCATTTTTCTTCACAAATCAGCGTGTGGCATCTTCCTTGCGCTTTCAAACAAAGTACTGACAACGCTTCTATCTTCCCGAAACAAGATCTGAGTTGGGAGAAGCTTTCGACCCAAGTTCGTTCTCAAGCAGTGGTATATGGCACAGTAGTTGTGCCTTCGCTTTTAACGTTGGAAATTTCCTGCGTCTTCTTCCCTGTAGATGGCAGTGGAAAGACTATTTCTCTCTACCGCTTTGTTCCTTGAGAGGTGAGTGTAAGACACTTACACATATATCTCAAAAGGCGTCATGCTTCCCGCACCGAGAGGTGAGCACGAAATCGTGTTGGACGTGGCCTTGTTTCTCTGAGTTCAGTGGAAGGCGCTGCTGAGGCTAGCTCACGTACCTTTGAAGGCCCTTCCAACTTCATGACACAAGACTTTCGTGGAGAGGGACCCTCCACACACCGTGTTCCTCACTGTAGTGTATCGCGCTTTCCGTCTCTTTTCTCTCGCCCTAAGCTTTAACAAGGTGCTTCCATCCGTACGGAAAGGGCTGGTCGTCGACGGACGGCAACCCTCTAGATTTGTTCTTAGAGTCAAACACCCGTAGGCAAGCCTCCTTACGCTTCCTCACATCATACCTCTCCATACTCATCCTTCTTCATGGAACGAACAGTAGACACATTCGAAACGGACGGCCGACTCTAGGGTACGTCCCTCATGCCTCCACACCCACGACGGAAAACACTTTTATCTTCCTGAAACACTATGATAGCTGAGGGCAGACTTCTTCACAAGGGGTTCGTCAAGCACCGTCACAGGGCACGGCACCTTCTTTATGCCTTCACACGTTCATGCCAGAAGGCCGCTCATACGCAGGTGGTGTATGGCTTTCCAGGACTTCCTTCTCACACTTAAAGGCATGACCTGTTCCCTCTGCTGTCTCTCATACTCTTTGAAAACGTTCCTCGCGGAACAAGATTGGAATGGCGAGGGACCATCTACCCTAAGTATGTCTGTGCCACAGGCACGGGGCACATTCCTCGCGCTGCCACACTTACGTTGGAATAGACGAGCATTTTCAGGGAAGGTGTTAGTAGAAACACGGTTTCTCTGCAGTGGTGTTTCTTCAGACTGAAGTGCACGCCGCCTGTTTCGGATTCAACACATACCTGTTGTGACTATGTTCTCCCCGTGACGCCAGAGGTCAGCTCGAAGTCGCCTTCAACACAGACTTGTTTCGCGCCGTTTCGTCTGTGGCTTTCCTTTGGCGAACTCACGTACATTTGGAAAACCCTTCTAGCGTCGTGACCCATGGTGTCCATTGAGCGAAGCCCTCCATACCACGTTGTTCCACGAGGAAGGCCTATCGGGCTTTTCCTCTGCTTCCTTTCATACTTGGCGTAAAGCCGCTTCGATCCTTCGGAAGGGAGAAGGGAGTCGAAGGACCGCTCCTCCGCAGCATTGCTTTTGAGACCTAAGTGTAGAGCTCGTTCCTTACGCTTCCTCCGATTTCCAGACACACACCTCTCTAGGGGACAACTTGTTCGTTGGTGGTCACATTCGACGCACACTTTTCCTCACAATTCCGCGGATGGCATTTTCCTGACGCTTTCACACGAAGTCCTGAAAACGCTTGTCTCTCCCTGAAACAAGATCTGAGTTGAGAGAAGCTTGAGACACAACTCCTTTCTCAAACAGTGGAATATGGCACAGTAGTTGTGCCTTCACTTTTAACGGTGGAAAGTTCTTCCATCTCTTCCCTGTAGGTGGTAGTGGAAAGACTGTTTCCCTACACTTTTCGTTTCTTGAGAGGTGAGTGTAAGACACTTACCTTCTATAGCAACACACACATACCTCCAAAGGCTTCTTTCTTCAAGAACCCAGATGTTAGCACGAAAGCCTGATGGACATGGCCTCGTTTCTCAGAATTCAGTGTAAGGCTACTACCACTGAGGCTAGCCCGCGTACATTGGAAGACCCATCCACCTCCACGACACAGGACTTAATGGAGAGAAACCCTCCGCCCAACGTGTTCCTCCCTGGACGGTATCGCGCGTTCCATCTCTTTCCTTTCACACCCGGTTTAACAAGCCGCTTCCATCCTTACGAAAAGAGACGGTAGTCGAAGGACGCCAACCCTCGAGATTTGTTCTTAGAGGGAAACAGGCGTATGCCATCTTCCTTGTGCTTCCGCACATCATACATTTCCATACACATCTTTCTTCATGTCACGACGGTAGGCACATTCGAAACGGAGAGCTAAGTCTAGTCTATGTCCCTTACGCCTTCACACCCAATACGGAAAACACTTTCCTCTTTCCTGAAACGATATGATAGTTGAGGGAAGCCTTCTTCACAAGTGGTTTCTCAAGCACCGTCCGTCACAGGGCACATTCTAGATGCTTTCGCCATTTCATGCTAAGTGCTTCTCACCCTTACGTGTATGGCTTTCCTGACGGATTTCCTTCTCACCCTTGAAGCCGTGACCTTTTCCATCTGCTCTCTCATACTCTTGGAAACACTTCCCACGGAACAGGATTTGAATTGCGACAGACATTCTACACTAATTACTTCTGTAGCACAGGCATGGGGCACATTCCTTGCGATTTCACCCTTACATGGGAAAAGTCTACCATGTTCAGGGAAGATGTTAGTGAGTAGTTCGTTTCTCGGCAGGGGTGTTTCTTCAGACTGAAGAGTACTTCCTTTGTTTAGGATTCAACACGTACATTTTGTGACTCTGGATTCCTCGGGAACCCAGATGGAAGCTCGAGGTCGCGTTTGACACAGACTTGGTTCGCAGAGATTAGTGTATGCCTTTCCTTGGGCGAAGTCACATCCTTTTGAAAACCCTTCTATCTTCGTGACACATGGTGTTCGTTGAGGAAAGCCCCCCCAGAAGAAGTTGTTCCGCGAGTATGGTGTATCACTCTTCCTTCCCCTCCGTTTTCTTTCGCACTTTGCTTCAAGCCGCTTCGTCCCTCAGCAAAGCCGATGGCAGTCGAAGGACCGCCCCTCCACAGCAGCGTTGTTTCTTAGACTTAAGTGTATAGCACGTCCCTTACGCTTCCTCCCCTTTCCAGACACACACCTCTCTAGGGGACAACTAGTGTGTTGGTTGTCCCATTCGACCCCCATTTTTCTTCACAAATCAGCGTGTGGCATCTTCCTTGCGCTTTCAAACAAAGTACTGACAACGCTTCTATCTTCCCGAAACAAGATCTGAGTTGGGAGAAGCTTTCGACCCAAGTTCGTTCTCAAGCAGTGGTATATGGCACAGTAGTTGTGCCTTCGCTTTTAACGTTGGAAATTTCCTGCGTCTTCTTCCCTGTAGATGGCAGTGGAAAGACTATTTCTCTCTACCGCTTTGTTCCTTGAGAGGTGAGTGTAAGACACTTACACATATATCTCAAAAGGCGTCATGCTTCCCGCACCGAGAGGTGAGCACGAAATCGTGTTGGACGTGGCCTTGTTTCTCTGAGTTCAGTGGAAGGCGCTGCTGAGGCTAGCTCACGTACCTTTGAAGGCCCTTCCAACTTCATGACACAAGACTTTCGTGGAGAGGGACCCTCCACACACCGTGTTCCTCACTGTAGTGTATCGCGCTTTCCGTCTCTTTTCTCTCGCCCTAAGCTTTAACAAGGTGCTTCCATCCGTACGGAAAGGGCTGGTCGTCGACGGACGGCAACCCTCTAGATTTGTTCTTAGAGTCAAACACCCGTAGGCAAGCCTCCTTACGCTTCCTCACATCATACCTCTCCATACTCATCCTTCTTCATGGAACGAACAGTAGACACATTCGAAACGGACGGCCGACTCTAGGGTACGTCCCTCATGCCTCCACACCCACGACGGAAAACACTTTTATCTTCCTGAAACACTATGATAGCTGAGGGCAGACTTCTTCACAAGGGGTTCGTCAAGCACCGTCACAGGGCACGGCACCTTCTTTATGCCTTCACACGTTCATGCCAGAAGGCCGCTCATACGCAGGTGGTGTATGGCTTTCCAGGACTTCCTTCTCACACTTAAAGGCATGACCTGTTCCCTCTGCTGTCTCTCATACTCTTTGAAAACGTTCCTCGCGGAACAAGATTGGAATGGCGAGGGACCCTCTACCCTAAGTATGTCTGTGCCACAGGCACGGGGCACATTCCTCGCGCTGCCACACTTACGTTGGAATAGACGAGCATTTTCAGGGAAGGTGTTAGTAGAAACACGGTTTCTCTGCAGTGGTGTTTCTTCAGACTGAAGTGCACGCCGCCTGTTTCGGATTCAACACATACCTGTTGTGACTATGTTCTCCCCGTGACGCCAGAGGTCAGCTCGAAGTCGCCTTCGACACAGACTTGTTTCGCGCCGTTTCGTCTGTGGCTTTCCTTTGGCGAACTCACGTACATTTGGAAAACCCTTCTAGCGTCGTGACCCATGGTGTCCATTGAGCGAAGCCCTCCATACCACGTTGTTCCACGAGGAAGGCCTATCGGGCTTTTCCTCTGCTTCCTTTCATACTTGGCGTAAAGCCGCTTCGATCCTTCGGAAGGGAGAAGGGAGTCGAAGGACCGCTCCTCCGCAGCATTGCTTTTGAGACCTAAGTGTAGAGCTCGTTCCTTACGCTTCCTCCGATTTCCAGACACACACCTCTCTAGGGGACAACTTGTTCGTTGGTGGTCACATTCGACGCACACTTTTCCTCACAATTCCGCGGATGGCATTTTCCTGACGCTTTCACACGAAGTCCTGAAAACGCTTGTCTCTCCCTGAAACAAGATCTGAGTTGAGAGAAGCTTGAGACACAACTCCTTTCTCAAACAGTGGAATATGGCACAGTAGTTGTGCCTTCACTTTTAACGGTGGAAAGTTCTTCCATCTCTTCCCTGTAGGTGGTAGTGGAAAGACTGTTTCCCTACACTTTTCGTTTCTTGAGAGGTGAGTGTAAGACACTTACCTTCTATAGCAACACACACATACCTCCAAAGGCTTCTTTCTTCAAGAACCCAGATGTTAGCACGAAAGCCTGATGGACATGGCCTCGTTTCTCAGAATTCAGTGTAAGGCTACTACCACTGAGGCTAGCCCGCGTACATTGGAAGACCCATCCACCTCCACGACACAGGACTTAATGGAGAGAAACCCTCCGCCCAACGTGTTCCTCCCTGGACGGTATCGCGCGTTCCAGCTCTTTCCTTTCACACCCGGTTTAACAAGCCGCTTCCATCCTTACGAAAAGAGACGGTAGTCGAAGGACGCCAACCCTCGAGATTTGTTCTTAGAGGGAAACAGGCGTATGCCATCTTCCTTGTGCTTCCGCACATCATACATTTCCATACACATCTTTCTTCATGTCACGACGGTAGGCACATTCGAAACGGAGAGCTAAGTCTAGTCTATGTCCCTTACGCCTTCACACCCAATACGGAAAACACTTTCCTCTTTCCTGAAACGATATGATAGTTGAGGGAAGCCTTCTTCACAAGTGGTTTCTCAAGCACCGTCCGTCACAGGGCACATTCTAGATGCTTTCGCCATTTCATGCTAAGTGCTTCTCACCCTTACGTGTATGGCTTTCCTGACGGATTTCCTTCTCACCCTTGAAGCCGTGACCTTTTCCATCTGCTCTCTCATACTCTTGGAAACACTTCCCACGGAACAGGATTTGAATTGCGACAGACATTCTACACTAATTACTTCTGTAGCACAGGCATGGGGCACATTCCTTGCGATTTCACCCTTACATGGGAAAAGTCTACCATGTTCAGGGAAGATGTTAGTGAGTAGTTCGTTTCTCGGCAGGGGTGTTTCTTCAGACTGAAGAGTACTTCCTTTGTTTAGGATTCAACACGTACATTTTGTGACTCTGGATTCCTCGGGAACCCAGATGGAAGCTCGAGGTCGCGTTTGACACAGACTTGGTTCGCAGAGATTAGTGTATGCCTTTCCTTGGGCGAAGTCACATCCTTTTGAAAACCCTTCTATCTTCGTGACACATGGTGTTCGTTGAGGAAAGCCCCCCCAGAAGAAGTTGTTCCGCGAGTATGGTGTATCACTCTTCCTTCCCCTCCGTTTTCTTTCGCACTTTGCTTCAAGCCGCTTCGTCCCTCAGCAAAGCCGATGGCAGTCGAAGGACCGCCCCTCCACAGCAGCGTTGTTTCTTAGACTTAAGTGTATAGCACGTCCCTTACGCTTCCTCCCCTTTCCAGACACACACCTCTCTAGGGGACAACTAGTGTGTTGGTTGTCCCATTCGACCCCCATTTTTCTTCACAAATCAGCGTGTGGCATCTTCCTTGCGCTTTCAAACAAAGTACTGACAACGCTTCTATCTTCCCGAAACAAGATCTGAGTTGGGAGAAGCTTTCGACCCAAGTTCGTTCTCAAGCAGTGGTATATGGCACAGTAGTTGTGCCTTCGCTTTTAACGTTGGAAATTTCCTGCGTCTTCTTCCCTGTAGATGGCAGTGGAAAGACTATTTCTCTCTACCGCTTTGTTCCTTGAGAGGTGAGTGTAAGACACTTACACATATATCTCAAAAGGCGTCATGCTTCCCGCACCGAGAGGTGAGCACGAAATCGTGTTGGACGTGGCCTTGTTTCTCTGAGTTCAGTGGAAGGCGCTGCTGAGGCTAGCTCACGTACCTTTGAAGGCCCTTCCAACTTCATGACACAAGACTTTCGTGGAGAGGGACCCTCCACACACCGTGTTCCTCACTGTAGTGTATCGCGCTTTCCGTCTCTTTTCTCTCGCCCTAAGCTTTAACAAGGTGCTTCCATCCGTACGGAAAGGGCTGGTCGTCGACGGACGGCAACCCTCTAGATTTGTTCTTAGAGTCAAACACCCGTAGGCAAGCCTCCTTACGCTTCCTCACATCATACCTCTCCATACTCATCCTTCTTCATGGAACGAACAGTAGACACATTCGAAACGGACGGCCGACTCTAGGGTACGTCCCTCATGCCTCCACACCCACGACGGAAAACACTTTTATCTTCCTGAAACACTATGATAGCTGAGGGCAGACTTCTTCACAAGGGGTTCGTCAAGCACCGTCACAGGGCACGGCACCTTCTTTATGCCTTCACACGTTCATGCCAGAAGGCCGCTCATACGCAGGTGGTGTATGGCTTTCCAGGACTTCCTTCTCACACTTAAAGGCATGACCTGTTCCCTCTGCTGTCTCTCATACTCTTTGAAAACGTTCCTCGCGGAACAAGATTGGAATGGCGAGGGACCCTCTACCCTAAGTATGTCTGTGCCACAGGCACGGGGCACATTCCTCGCGCTGCCACACTTACGTTGGAATAGACGAGCATTTTCAGGGAAGGTGTTAGTAGAAACACGGTTTCTCTGCAGTGGTGTTTCTTCAGACTGAAGTGCACGCCGCCTGTTTCGGATTCAACACATACCTGTTGTGACTATGTTCTCCCCGTGACGCCAGAGGTCAGCTCGAAGTCGCCTTCGACACAGACTTGTTTCGCGCCGTTTCGTCTGTGGCTTTCCTTTGGCGAACTCACGTACATTTGGAAAACCCTTCTAGCGTCGTGACCCATGGTGTCCATTGAGCGAAGCCCTCCATACCACGTTGTTCCACGAGGAAGGCCTATCGGGCTTTTCCTCTGCTTCCTTTCATACTTGGCGTAAAGCCGCTTCGATCCTTCGGAAGGGAGAAGGGAGTCGAAGGACCGCTCCTCCGCAGCATTGCTTTTGAGACCTAAGTGTAGAGCTCGTTCCTTACGCTTCCTCCGATTTCCAGACACACACCTCTCTAGGGGACAACTTGTTCGTTGGTGGTCACATTCGACGCACACTTTTCCTCACAATTCCGCGGATGGCATTTTCCTGACGCTTTCACACGAAGTCCTGAAAACGCTTGTCTCTCCCTGAAACAAGATCTGAGTTGAGAGAAGCTTGAGACACAACTCCTTTCTCAAACAGTGGAATATGGCACAGTAGTTGTGCCTTCACTTTTAACGGTGGAAAGTTCTTCCATCTCTTCCCTGTAGGTGGTAGTGGAAAGACTGTTTCCCTACACTTTTCGTTTCTTGAGAGGTGAGTGTAAGACACTTACCTTCTATAGCAACACACACATACCTCCAAAGGCTTCTTTCTTCAAGAACCCAGATGTTAGCACGAAAGCCTGATGGACATGGCCTCGTTTCTCAGAATTCAGTGTAAGGCTACTACCACTGAGGCTAGCCCGCGTACATTGGAAGACCCATCCACCTCCACGACACAGGACTTAATGGAGAGAAACCCTCCGCCCAACGTGTTCCTCCCTGGACGGTATCGCGCGTTCCATCTCTTTCCTTTCACACCCGGTTTAACAAGCCGCTTCCATCCTTACGAAAAGAGACGGTAGTCGAAGGACGCCAACCCTCGAGATTTGTTCTTAGAGGGAAACAGGCGTATGCCATCTTCCTTGTGCTTCCGCACATCATACATTTCCATACACATCTTTCTTCATGTCACGACGGTAGGCACATTCGAAACGGAGAGCTAAGTCTAGTCTATGTCCCTTACGCCTTCACACCCAATACGGAAAACACTTTCCTCTTTCCTGAAACGATATGATAGTTGAGGGAAGCCTTCTTCACAAGTGGTTTCTCAAGCACCGTCCGTCACAGGGCACATTCTAGATGCTTTCGCCATTTCATGCTAAGTGCTTCTCACCCTTACGTGTATGGCTTTCCTGACGGATTTCCTTCTCACCCTTGAAGCCGTGACCTTTTCCATCTGCTCTCTCATACTCTTGGAAACACTTCCCACGGAACAGGATTTGAATTGCGACAGACATTCTACACTAATTACTTCTGTAGCACAGGCATGGGGCACATTCCTTGCGATTTCACCCTTACATGGGAAAAGTCTACCATGTTCAGGGAAGATGTTAGTGAGTAGTTCGTTTCTCGGCAGGGGTGTTTCTTCAGACTGAAGAGTACTTCCTTTGTTTAGGATTCAACACGTACATTTTGTGACTCTGGATTCCTCGGGAACCCAGATGGAAGCTCGAGGTCGCGTTTGACACAGACTTGGTTCGCAGAGATTAGTGTATGCCTTTCCTTGGGCGAAGTCACATCCTTTTGAAAACCCTTCTATCTTCGTGACACATGGTGTTCGTTGAGGAAAGCCCCCCCAGAAGAAGTTGTTCCGCGAGTATGGTGTATCACTCTTCCTTCCCCTCCGTTTTCTTTCGCACTTTGCTTCAAGCCGCTTCGTCCCTCAGCAAAGCCGATGGCAGTCGAAGGACCGCCCCTCCACAGCAGCGTTGTTTCTTAGACTTAAGTGTATAGCACGTCCCTTACGCTTCCTCCCCTTTCCAGACACACACCTCTCTAGGGGACAACTAGTGTGTTGGTTGTCCCATTCGACCCCCATTTTTCTTCACAAATCAGCGTGTGGCATCTTCCTTGCGCTTTCAAACAAAGTACTGACAACGCTTCTATCTTCCCGAAACAAGATCTGAGTTGGGAGAAGCTTTCGACCCAAGTTCGTTCTCAAGCAGTGGTATATGGCACAGTAGTTGTGCCTTCGCTTTTAACGTTGGAAATTTCCTGCGTCTTCTTCCCTGTAGATGGCAGTGGAAAGACTATTTCTCTCTACCGCTTTGTTCCTTGAGAGGTGAGTGTAAGACACTTACACATATATCTCAAAAGGCGTCATGCTTCCCGCACCGAGAGGTGAGCACGAAATCGTGTTGGACGTGGCCTTGTTTCTCTGAGTTCAGTGGAAGGCGCTGCTGAGGCTAGCTCACGTACCTTTGAAGGCCCTTCCAACTTCATGACACAAGACTTTCGTGGAGAGGGACCCTCCACACACCGTGTTCCTCACTGTAGTGTATCGCGCTTTCCGTCTCTTTTCTCTCGCCCTAAGCTTTAACAAGGTGCTTCCATCCGTACGGAAAGGGCTGGTCGTCGACGGACGGCAACCCTCTAGATTTGTTCTTAGAGTCAAACACCCGTAGGCAAGCCTCCTTACGCTTCCTCACATCATACCTCTCCATACTCATCCTTCTTCATGGAACGAACAGTAGACACATTCGAAACGGACGGCCGACTCTAGGGTACGTCCCTCATGCCTCCACACCCACGACGGAAAACACTTTTATCTTCCTGAAACACTATGATAGCTGAGGGCAGACTTCTTCACAAGGGGTTCGTCAAGCACCGTCACAGGGCACGGCACCTTCTTTATGCCTTCACACGTTCATGCCAGAAGGCCGCTCATACGCAGGTGGTGTATGGCTTTCCAGGACTTCCTTCTCACACTTAAAGGCATGACCTGTTCCCTCTGCTGTCTCTCATACTCTTTGAAAACGTTCCTCGCGGAACAAGATTGGAATGGCGAGGGACCCTCTACCCTAAGTATGTCTGTGCCACAGGCACGGGGCACATTCCTCGCGCTGCCACACTTACGTTGGAATAGACGAGCATTTTCAGGGAAGGTGTTAGTAGAAACACGGTTTCTCTGCAGTGGTGTTTCTTCAGACTGAAGTGCACGCCGCCTGTTTCGGATTCAACACATACCTGTTGTGACTATGTTCTCCCCGTGACGCCAGAGGTCAGCTCGAAGTCGCCTTCGACACAGACTTGTTTCGCGCCGTTTCGTCTGTGGCTTTCCTTTGGCGAACTCACGTACATTTGGAAAACCCTTCTAGCGTCGTGACCCATGGTGTCCATTGAGCGAAGCCCTCCATACCACGTTGTTCCACGAGGAAGGCCTATCGGGCTTTTCCTCTGCTTCCTTTCATACTTGGCGTAAAGCCGCTTCGATCCTTCGGAAGGGAGAAGGGAGTCGAAGGACCGCTCCTCCGCAGCATTGCTTTTGAGACCTAAGTGTAGAGCTCGTTCCTTACGCTTCCTCCGATTTCCAGACACACACCTCTCTAGGGGACAACTTGTTCGTTGGTGGTCACATTCGACGCACACTTTTCCTCACAATTCCGCGGATGGCATTTTCCTGACGCTTTCACACGAAGTCCTGAAAACGCTTGTCTCTCCCTGAAACAAGATCTGAGTTGAGAGAAGCTTGAGACACAACTCCTTTCTCAAACAGTGGAATATGGCACAGTAGTTGTGCCTTCACTTTTAACGGTGGAAAGTTCTTCCATCTCTTCCCTGTAGGTGGTAGTGGAAAGACTGTTTCCCTACACTTTTCGTTTCTTGAGAGGTGAGTGTAAGACACTTACCTTCTATAGCAACACACACATACCTCCAAAGGCTTCTTTCTTCAAGAACCCAGATGTTAGCACGAAAGCCTGATGGACATGGCCTCGTTTCTCAGAATTCAGTGTAAGGCTACTACCACTGAGGCTAGCCCGCGTACATTGGAAGACCCATCCACCTCCACGACACAGGACTTAATGGAGAGAAACCCTCCGCCCAACGTGTTCCTCCCTGGACGGTATCGCGCGTTCCATCTCTTTCCTTTCACACCCGGTTTAACAAGCCGCTTCCATCCTTACGAAAAGAGACGGTAGTCGAAGGACGCCAACCCTCGAGATTTGTTCTTAGAGGGAAACAGGCGTATGCCATCTTCCTTGTGCTTCCGCACATCATACATTTCCATACACATCTTTCTTCATGTCACGACGGTAGGCACATTCGAAACGGAGAGCTAAGTCTAGTCTATGTCCCTTACGCCTTCACACCCAATACGGAAAACACTTTCCTCTTTCCTGAAACGATATGATAGTTGAGGGAAGCCTTCTTCACAAGTGGTTTCTCAAGCACCGTCCGTCACAGGGCACATTCTAGATGCTTTCGCCATTTCATGCTAAGTGCTTCTCACCCTTACGTGTATGGCTTTCCTGACGGATTTCCTTCTCACCCTTGAAGCCGTGACCTTTTCCATCTGCTCTCTCATACTCTTGGAAACACTTCCCACGGAACAGGATTTGAATTGCGACAGACATTCTACACTAATTACTTCTGTAGCACAGGCATGGGGCACATTCCTTGCGATTTCACCCTTACATGGGAAAAGTCTACCATGTTCAGGGAAGATGTTAGTGAGTAGTTCGTTTCTCGGCAGGGGTGTTTCTTCAGACTGAAGAGTACTTCCTTTGTTTAGGATTCAACACGTACATTTTGTGACTCTGGATTCCTCGGGAACCCAGATGGAAGCTCGAGGTCGCGTTTGACACAGACTTGGTTCGCAGAGATTAGTGTATGCCTTTCCTTGGGCGAAGTCACATCCTTTTGAAAACCCTTCTATCTTCGTGACACATGGTGTTCGTTGAGGAAAGCCCCCCCAGAAGAAGTTGTTCCGCGAGTATGGTGTATCACTCTTCCTTCCCCTCCGTTTTCTTTCGCACTTTGCTTCAAGCCGCTTCGTCCCTCAGCAAAGCCGATGGCAGTCGAAGGACCGCCCCTCCACAGCAGCGTTGTTTCTTAGACTTAAGTGTATAGCACGTCCCTTACGCTTCCTCCCCTTTCCAGACACACACCTCTCTAGGGGACAACTAGTGTGTTGGTTGTCCCATTCGACCCCCATTTTTCTTCACAAATCAGCGTGTGGCATCTTCCTTGCGCTTTCAAACAAAGTACTGACAACGCTTCTATCTTCCCGAAACAAGATCTGAGTTGGGAGAAGCTTTCGACCCAAGTTCGTTCTCAAGCAGTGGTATATGGCACAGTAGTTGTGCCTTCGCTTTTAACGTTGGAAATTTCCTGCGTCTTCTTCCCTGTAGATGGCAGTGGAAAGACTATTTCTCTCTACCGCTTTGTTCCTTGAGAGGTGAGTGTAAGACACTTACACATATATCTCAAAAGGCGTCATGCTTCCCGCACCGAGAGGTGAGCACGAAATCGTGTTGGACGTGGCCTTGTTTCTCTGAGTTCAGTGGAAGGCGCTGCTGAGGCTAGCTCACGTACCTTTGAAGGCCCTTCCAACTTCATGACACAAGACTTTCGTGGAGAGGGACCCTCCACACACCGTGTTCCTCACTGTAGTGTATCGCGCTTTCCGTCTCTTTTCTCTCGCCCTAAGCTTTAACAAGGTGCTTCCATCCGTACGGAAAGGGCTGGTCGTCGACGGACGGCAACCCTCTAGATTTGTTCTTAGAGTCAAACACCCGTAGGCAAGCCTCCTTACGCTTCCTCACATCATACCTCTCCATACTCATCCTTCTTCATGGAACGAACAGTAGACACATTCGAAACGGACGGCCGACTCTAGGGTACGTCCCTCATGCCTCCACACCCACGACGGAAAACACTTTTATCTTCCTGAAACACTATGATAGCTGAGGGCAGACTTCTTCACAAGGGGTTCGTCAAGCACCGTCACAGGGCACGGCACCTTCTTTATGCCTTCACACGTTCATGCCAGAAGGCCGCTCATACGCAGGTGGTGTATGGCTTTCCAGGACTTCCTTCTCACACTTAAAGGCATGACCTGTTCCCTCTGCTGTCTCTCATACTCTTTGAAAACGTTCCTCGCGGAACAAGATTGGAATGGCGAGGGACCCTCTACCCTAAGTATGTCTGTGCCACAGGCACGGGGCACATTCCTCGCGCTGCCACACTTACGTTGGAATAGACGAGCATTTTCAGGGAAGGTGTTAGTAGAAACACGGTTTCTCTGCAGTGGTGTTTCTTCAGACTGAAGTGCACGCCGCCTGTTTCGGATTCAACACATACCTGTTGTGACTATGTTCTCCCCGTGACGCCAGAGGTCAGCTCGAAGTCGCCTTCGACACAGACTTGTTTCGCGCCGTTTCGTCTGTGGCTTTCCTTTGGCGAACTCACGTACATTTGGAAAACCCTTCTAGCGTCGTGACCCATGGTGTCCATTGAGCGAAGCCCTCCATACCACGTTGTTCCACGAGGAAGGCCTATCGGGCTTTTCCTCTGCTTCCTTTCATACTTGGCGTAAAGCCGCTTCGATCCTTCGGAAGGGAGAAGGGAGTCGAAGGACCGCTCCTCCGCAGCATTGCTTTTGAGACCTAAGTGTAGAGCTCGTTCCTTACGCTTCCTCCGATTTCCAGACACACACCTCTCTAGGGGACAACTTGTTCGTTGGTGGTCACATTCGACGCACACTTTTCCTCACAATTCCGCGGATGGCATTTTCCTGACGCTTTCACACGAAGTCCTGAAAACGCTTGTCTCTCCCTGAAACAAGATCTGAGTTGAGAGAAGCTTGAGACACAACTCCTTTCTCAAACAGTGGAATATGGCACAGTAGTTGTGCCTTCACTTTTAACGGTGGAAAGTTCTTCCATCTCTTCCCTGTAGGTGGTAGTGGAAAGACTGTTTCCCTACACTTTTCGTTTCTTGAGAGGTGAGTGTAAGACACTTACCTTCTATAGCAACACACACATACCTCCAAAGGCTTCTTTCTTCAAGAACCCAGATGTTAGCACGAAAGCCTGATGGACATGGCCTCGTTTCTCAGAATTCAGTGTAAGGCTACTACCACTGAGGCTAGCCCGCGTACATTGGAAGACCCATCCACCTCCACGACACAGGACTTAATGGAGAGAAACCCTCCGCCCAACGTGTTCCTCCCTGGACGGTATCGCGCGTTCCATCTCTTTCCTTTCACACCCGGTTTAACAAGCCGCTTCCATCCTTACGAAAAGAGACGGTAGTCGAAGGACGCCAACCCTCGAGATTTGTTCTTAGAGGGAAACAGGCGTATGCCATCTTCCTTGTGCTTCCGCACATCATACATTTCCATACACATCTTTCTTCATGTCACGACGGTAGGCACATTCGAAACGGAGAGCTAAGTCTAGTCTATGTCCCTTACGCCTTCACACCCAATACGGAAAACACTTTCCTCTTTCCTGAAACGATATGATAGTTGAGGGAAGCCTTCTTCACAAGTGGTTTCTCAAGCACCGTCCGTCACAGGGCACATTCTAGATGCTTTCGCCATTTCATGCTAAGTGCTTCTCACCCTTACGTGTATGGCTTTCCTGACGGATTTCCTTCTCACCCTTGAAGCCGTGACCTTTTCCATCTGCTCTCTCATACTCTTGGAAACACTTCCCACGGAACAGGATTTGAATTGCGACAGACATTCTACACTAATTACTTCTGTAGCACAGGCATGGGGCACATTCCTTGCGATTTCACCCTTACATGGGAAAAGTCTACCATGTTCAGGGAAGATGTTAGTGAGTAGTTCGTTTCTCGGCAGGGGTGTTTCTTCAGACTGAAGAGTACTTCCTTTGTTTAGGATTCAACACGTACATTTTGTGACTCTGGATTCCTCGGGAACCCAGATGGAAGCTCGAGGTCGCGTTTGACACAGACTTGGTTCGCAGAGATTAGTGTATGCCTTTCCTTGGGCGAAGTCACATCCTTTTGAAAACCCTTCTATCTTCGTGACACATGGTGTTCGTTGAGGAAAGCCCCCCCAGAAGAAGTTGTTCCGCGAGTATGGTGTATCACTCTTCCTTCCCCTCCGTTTTCTTTCGCACTTTGCTTCAAGCCGCTTCGTCCCTCAGCAAAGCCGATGGCAGTCGAAGGACCGCCCCTCCACAGCAGCGTTGTTTCTTAGACTTAAGTGTATAGCACGTCCCTTACGCTTCCTCCCCTTTCCAGACACACACCTCTCTAGGGGACAACTAGTGTGTTGGTTGTCCCATTCGACCCCCATTTTTCTTCACAAATCAGCGTGTGGCATCTTCCTTGCGCTTTCAAACAAAGTACTGACAACGCTTCTATCTTCCCGAAACAAGATCTGAGTTGGGAGAAGCTTTCGACCCAAGTTCGTTCTCAAGCAGTGGTATATGGCACAGTAGTTGTGCCTTCGCTTTTAACGTTGGAAATTTCCTGCGTCTTCTTCCCTGTAGATGGCAGTGGAAAGACTATTTCTCTCTACCGCTTTGTTCCTTGAGAGGTGAGTGTAAGACACTTACACATATATCTCAAAAGGCGTCATGCTTCCCGCACCGAGAGGTGAGCACGAAATCGTGTTGGACGTGGCCTTGTTTCTCTGAGTTCAGTGGAAGGCGCTGCTGAGGCTAGCTCACGTACCTTTGAAGGCCCTTCCAACTTCATGACACAAGACTTTCGTGGAGAGGGACCCTCCACACACCGTGTTCCTCACTGTAGTGTATCGCGCTTTCCGTCTCTTTTCTCTCGCCCTAAGCTTTAACAAGGTGCTTCCATCCGTACGGAAAGGGCTGGTCGTCGACGGACGGCAACCCTCTAGATTTGTTCTTAGAGTCAAACACCCGTAGGCAAGCCTCCTTACGCTTCCTCACATCATACCTCTCCATACTCATCCTTCTTCATGGAACGAACAGTAGACACATTCGAAACGGACGGCCGACTCTAGGGTACGTCCCTCATGCCTCCACACCCACGACGGAAAACACTTTTATCTTCCTGAAACACTATGATAGCTGAGGGCAGACTTCTTCACAAGGGGTTCGTCAAGCACCGTCACAGGGCACGGCACCTTCTTTATGCCTTCACACGTTCATGCCAGAAGGCCGCTCATACGCAGGTGGTGTATGGCTTTCCAGGACTTCCTTCTCACACTTAAAGGCATGACCTGTTCCCTCTGCTGTCTCTCATACTCTTTGAAAACGTTCCTCGCGGAACAAGATTGGAATGGCGAGGGACCATCTACCCTAAGTATGTCTGTGCCACAGGCACGGGGCACATTCCTCGCGCTGCCACACTTACGTTGGAATAGACGAGCATTTTCAGGGAAGGTGTTAGTAGAAACACGGTTTCTCTGCAGTGGTGTTTCTTCAGACTGAAGTGCACGCCGCCTGTTTCGGATTCAACACATACCTGTTGTGACTATGTTCTCCCCGTGACGCCAGAGGTCAGCTCGAAGTCGCCTTCGACACAGACTTGTTTCGCGCCGTTTCGTCTGTGGCTTTCCTTTGGCGAACTCACGTACATTTGGAAAACCCTTCTAGCGTCGTGACCCATGGTGTCCATTGAGCGAAGCCCTCCATACCACGTTGTTCCACGAGGAAGGCCTATCGGGCTTTTCCTCTGCTTCCTTTCATACTTGGCGTAAAGCCGCTTCGATCCTTCGGAAGGGAGAAGGGAGTCGAAGGACCGCTCCTCCGCAGCATTGCTTTTGAGACCTAAGTGTAGAGCTCGTTCCTTACGCTTCCTCCGATTTCCAGACACACACCTCTCTAGGGGACAACTTGTTCGTTGGTGGTCACATTCGACGCACACTTTTCCTCACAATTCCGCGGATGGCATTTTCCTGACGCTTTCACACGAAGTCCTGAAAACGCTTGTCTCTCCCTGAAACAAGATCTGAGTTGAGAGAAGCTTGAGACACAACTCCTTTCTCAAACAGTGGAATATGGCACAGTAGTTGTGCCTTCACTTTTAACGGTGGAAAGTTCTTCCATCTCTTCCCTGTAGGTGGTAGTGGAAAGACTGTTTCCCTACACTTTTCGTTTCTTGAGAGGTGAGTGTAAGACACTTACCTTCTATAGCAACACACACATACCTCCAAAGGCTTCTTTCTTCAAGAACCCAGATGTTAGCACGAAAGCCTGATGGACATGGCCTCGTTTCTCAGAATTCAGTGTAAGGCTACTACCACTGAGGCTAGCCCGCGTACATTGGAAGACCCATCCACCTCCACGACACAGGACTTAATGGAGAGAAACCCTCCGCCCAACGTGTTCCTCCCTGGACGGTATCGCGCGTTCCATCTCTTTCCTTTCACACCCGGTTTAACAAGCCGCTTCCATCCTTACGAAAAGAGACGGTAGTCGAAGGACGCCAACCCTCGAGATTTGTTCTTAGAGGGAAACAGGCGTATGCCATCTTCCTTGTGCTTCCGCACATCATACATTTCCATACACATCTTTCTTCATGTCACGACGGTAGGCACATTCGAAACGGAGAGCTAAGTCTAGTCTATGTCCCTTACGCCTTCACACCCAATACGGAAAACACTTTCCTCTTTCCTGAAACGATATGATAGTTGAGGGAAGCCTTCTTCACAAGTGGTTTCTCAAGCACCGTCCGTCACAGGGCACATTCTAGATGCTTTCGCCATTTCATGCTAAGTGCTTCTCACCCTTACGTGTATGGCTTTCCTGACGGATTTCCTTCTCACCCTTGAAGCCGTGACCTTTTCCATCTGCTCTCTCATACTCTTGGAAACACTTCCCACGGAACAGGATTTGAATTGCGACAGACATTCTACACTAATTACTTCTGTAGCACAGGCATGGGGCACATTCCTTGCGATTTCACCCTTACATGGGAAAAGTCTACCATGTTCAGGGAAGATGTTAGTGAGTAGTTCGTTTCTCGGCAGGGGTGTTTCTTCAGACTGAAGAGTACTTCCTTTGTTTAGGATTCAACACGTACATTTTGTGACTCTGGATTCCTCGGGAACCCAGATGGAAGCTCGAGGTCGCGTTTGACACAGACTTGGTTCGCAGAGATTAGTGTATGCCTTTCCTTGGGCGAAGTCACATCCTTTTGAAAACCCTTCTATCTTCGTGACACATGGTGTTCGTTGAGGAAAGCCCCCCCAGAAGAAGTTGTTCCGCGAGTATGGTGTATCACTCTTCCTTCCCCTCCGTTTTCTTTCGCACTTTGCTTCAAGCCGCTTCGTCCCTCAGCAAAGCCGATGGCAGTCGAAGGACCGCCCCTCCACAGCAGCGTTGTTTCTTAGACTTAAGTGTATAGCACGTCCCTTACGCTTCCTCCCCTTTCCAGACACACACCTCTCTAGGGGACAACTAGTGTGTTGGTTGTCCCATTCGACCCCCATTTTTCTTCACAAATCAGCGTGTGGCATCTTCCTTGCGCTTTCAAACAAAGTACTGACAACGCTTCTATCTTCCCGAAACAAGATCTGAGTTGGGAGAAGCTTTCGACCCAAGTTCGTTCTCAAGCAGTGGTATATGGCACAGTAGTTGTGCCTTCGCTTTTAACGTTGGAAATTTCCTGCGTCTTCTTCCCTGTAGATGGCAGTGGAAAGACTATTTCTCTCTACCGCTTTGTTCCTTGAGAGGTGAGTGTAAGACACTTACACATATATCTCAAAAGGCGTCATGCTTCCCGCACCGAGAGGTGAGCACGAAATCGTGTTGGACGTGGCCTTGTTTCTCTGAGTTCAGTGGAAGGCGCTGCTGAGGCTAGCTCACGTACCTTTGAAGGCCCTTCCAACTTCATGACACAAGACTTTCGTGGAGAGGGACCCTCCACACACCGTGTTCCTCACTGTAGTGTATCGCGCTTTCCGTCTCTTTTCTCTCGCCCTAAGCTTTAACAAGGTGCTTCCATCCGTACGGAAAGGGCTGGTCGTCGACGGACGGCAACCCTCTAGATTTGTTCTTAGAGTCAAACACCCGTAGGCAAGCCTCCTTACGCTTCCTCACATCATACCTCTCCATACTCATCCTTCTTCATGGAACGAACAGTAGACACATTCGAAACGGACGGCCGACTCTAGGGTACGTCCCTCATGCCTCCACACCCACGACGGAAAACACTTTTATCTTCCTGAAACACTATGATAGCTGAGGGCAGACTTCTTCACAAGGGGTTCGTCAAGCACCGTCACAGGGCACGGCACCTTCTTTATGCCTTCACACGTTCATGCCAGAAGGCCGCTCATACGCAGGTGGTGTATGGCTTTCCAGGACTTCCTTCTCACACTTAAAGGCATGACCTGTTCCCTCTGCTGTCTCTCATACTCTTTGAAAACGTTCCTCGCGGAACAAGATTGGAATGGCGAGGGACCCTCTACCCTAAGTATGTCTGTGCCACAGGCACGGGGCACATTCCTCGCGCTGCCACACTTACGTTGGAATAGACGAGCATTTTCAGGGAAGGTGTTAGTAGAAACACGGTTTCTCTGCAGTGGTGTTTCTTCAGACTGAAGTGCACGCCGCCTGTTTCGGATTCAACACATACCTGTTGTGACTATGTTCTCCCCGTGACGCCAGAGGTCAGCTCGAAGTCGCCTTCGACACAGACTTGTTTCGCGCCGTTTCGTCTGTGGCTTTCCTTTGGCGAACTCACGTACATTTGGAAAACCCTTCTAGCGTCGTGACCCATGGTGTCCATTGAGCGAAGCCCTCCATACCACGTTGTTCCACGAGGAAGGCCTATCGGGCTTTTCCTCTGCTTCCTTTCATACTTGGCGTAAAGCCGCTTCGATCCTTCGGAAGGGAGAAGGGAGTCGAAGGACCGCTCCTCCGCAGCATTGCTTTTGAGACCTAAGTGTAGAGCTCGTTCCTTACGCTTCCTCCGATTTCCAGACACACACCTCTCTAGGGGACAACTTGTTCGTTGGTGGTCACATTCGACGCACACTTTTCCTCACAATTCCGCGGATGGCATTTTCCTGACGCTTTCACACGAAGTCCTGAAAACGCTTGTCTCTCCCTGAAACAAGATCTGAGTTGAGAGAAGCTTGAGACACAACTCCTTTCTCAAACAGTGGAATATGGCACAGTAGTTGTGCCTTCACTTTTAACGGTGGAAAGTTCTTCCATCTCTTCCCTGTAGGTGGTAGTGGAAAGACTGTTTCCCTACACTTTTCGTTTCTTGAGAGGTGAGTGTAAGACACTTACCTTCTATAGCAACACACACATACCTCCAAAGGCTTCTTTCTTCAAGAACCCAGATGTTAGCACGAAAGCCTGATGGACATGGCCTCGTTTCTCAGAATTCAGTGTAAGGCTACTACCACTGAGGCTAGCCCGCGTACATTGGAAGACCCATCCACCTCCACGACACAGGACTTAATGGAGAGAAACCCTCCGCCCAACGTGTTCCTCCCTGGACGGTATCGCGCGTTCCATCTCTTTCCTTTCACACCCGGTTTAACAAGCCGCTTCCATCCTTACGAAAAGAGACGGTAGTCGAAGGACGCCAACCCTCGAGATTTGTTCTTAGAGGGAAACAGGCGTATGCCATCTTCCTTGTGCTTCCGCACATCATACATTTCCATACACATCTTTCTTCATGTCACGACGGTAGGCACATTCGAAACGGAGAGCTAAGTCTAGTCTATGTCCCTTACGCCTTCACACCCAATACGGAAAACACTTTCCTCTTTCCTGAAACGATATGATAGTTGAGGGAAGCCTTCTTCACAAGTGGTTTCTCAAGCACCGTCCGTCACAGGGCACATTCTAGATGCTTTCGCCATTTCATGCTAAGTGCTTCTCACCCTTACGTGTATGGCTTTCCTGACGGATTTCCTTCTCACCCTTGAAGCCGTGACCTTTTCCATCTGCTCTCTCATACTCTTGGAAACACTTCCCACGGAACAGGATTTGAATTGCGACAGACATTCTACACTAATTACTTCTGTAGCACAGGCATGGGGCACATTCCTTGCGATTTCACCCTTACATGGGAAAAGTCTACCATGTTCAGGGAAGATGTTAGTGAGTAGTTCGTTTCTCGGCAGGGGTGTTTCTTCAGACTGAAGAGTACTTCCTTTGTTTAGGATTCAACACGTACATTTTGTGACTCTGGATTCCTCGGGAACCCAGATGGAAGCTCGAGGTCGCGTTTGACACAGACTTGGTTCGCAGAGATTAGTGTATGCCTTTCCTTGGGCGAAGTCACATCCTTTTGAAAACCCTTCTATCTTCGTGACACATGGTGTTCGTTGAGGAAAGCCCCCCCAGAAGAAGTTGTTCCGCGAGTATGGTGTATCACTCTTCCTTCCCCTCCGTTTTCTTTCGCACTTTGCTTCAAGCCGCTTCGTCCCTCAGCAAAGCCGATGGCAGTCGAAGGACCGCCCCTCCACAGCAGCGTTGTTTCTTAGACTTAAGTGTATAGCACGTCCCTTACGCTTCCTCCCCTTTCCAGACACACACCTCTCTAGGGGACAACTAGTGTGTTGGTTGTCCCATTCGACCCCCATTTTTCTTCACAAATCAGCGTGTGGCATCTTCCTTGCGCTTTCAAACAAAGTACTGACAACGCTTCTATCTTCCCGAAACAAGATCTGAGTTGGGAGAAGCTTTCGACCCAAGTTCGTTCTCAAGCAGTGGTATATGGCACAGTAGTTGTGCCTTCGCTTTTAACGTTGGAAATTTCCTGCGTCTTCTTCCCTGTAGATGGCAGTGGAAAGACTATTTCTCTCTACCGCTTTGTTCCTTGAGAGGTGAGTGTAAGACACTTACACATATATCTCAAAAGGCGTCATGCTTCCCGCACCGAGAGGTGAGCACGAAATCGTGTTGGACGTGGCCTTGTTTCTCTGAGTTCAGTGGAAGGCGCTGCTGAGGCTAGCTCACGTACCTTTGAAGGCCCTTCCAACTTCATGACACAAGACTTTCGTGGAGAGGGACCCTCCACACACCGTGTTCCTCACTGTAGTGTATCGCGCTTTCCGTCTCTTTTCTCTCGCCCTAAGCTTTAACAAGGTGCTTCCATCCGTACGGAAAGGGCTGGTCGTCGACGGACGGCAACCCTCTAGATTTGTTCTTAGAGTCAAACACCCGTAGGCAAGCCTCCTTACGCTTCCTGACATCATACCTCTCCATACTCATCCTTCTTCATGGAACGAACAGTAGACACATTCGAAACGGACGGCCGACTCTAGGGTACGTCCCTCATGCCTCCACACCCACGACGGAAAACACTTTTATCTTCCTGAAACACTATGATAGCTGAGGGCAGACTTCTTCACAAGGGGTTCGTCAAGCACCGTCACAGGGCACGGCACCTTCTTTATGCCTTCACACGTTCATGCCAGAAGGCCGCTCATACGCAGGTGGTGTATGGCTTTCCAGGACTTCCTTCTCACACTTAAAGGCATGACCTGTTCCCTCTGCTGTCTCTCATACTCTTTGAAAACGTTCCTCGCGGAACAAGATTGGAATGGCGAGGGACCCTCTACCCTAAGTATGTCTGTGCCACAGGCACGGGGCACATTCCTCGCGCTGCCACACTTACGTTGGAATAGACGAGCATTTTCAGGGAAGGTGTTAGTAGAAACACGGTTTCTCTGCAGTGGTGTTTCTTCAGACTGAAGTGCACGCCGCCTGTTTCGGATTCAACACATACCTGTTGTGACTATGTTCTCCCCGTGACGCCAGAGGTCAGCTCGAAGTCGCCTTCGACACAGACTTGTTTCGCGCCGTTTCGTCTGTGGCTTTCCTTTGGCGAACTCACGTACATTTGGAAAACCCTTCTAGCGTCGTGACCCATGGTGTCCATTGAGCGAAGCCCTCCATACCACGTTGTTCCACGAGGAAGGCCTATCGGGCTTTTCCTCTGCTTCCTTTCATACTTGGCGTAAAGCCGCTTCGATCCTTCGGAAGGGAGAAGGGAGTCGAAGGACCGCTCCTCCGCAGCATTGCTTTTGAGACCTAAGTGTAGAGCTCGTTCCTTACGCTTCCTCCGATTTCCAGACACACACCTCTCTAGGGGACAACTTGTTCGTTGGTGGTCACATTCGACGCACACTTTTCCTCACAATTCCGCGGATGGCATTTTCCTGACGCTTTCACACGAAGTCCTGAAAACGCTTGTCTCTCCCTGAAACAAGATCTGAGTTGAGAGAAGCTTGAGACACAACTCCTTTCTCAAACAGTGGAATATGGCACAGTAGTTGTGCCTTCACTTTTAACGGTGGAAAGTTCTTCCATCTCTTCCCTGTAGGTGGTAGTGGAAAGACTGTTTCCCTACACTTTTCGTTTCTTGAGAGGTGAGTGTAAGACACTTACCTTCTATAGCAACACACACATACCTCCAAAGGCTTCTTTCTTCAAGAACCCAGATGTTAGCGCGAAAGCCTGATGGACATGGCCTCGTTTCTCAGAATTCAGTGTAAGGCTACTACCACTGAGGCTAGCCCGCGTACATTGGAAGACCCATCCACCTCCACGACACAGGACTTAATGGAGAGAAACCCTCCGCCCAACGTGTTCCTCCCTGGACGGTATCGCGCGTTCCATCTCTTTCCTTTCACACCCGGTTTAACAAGCCGCTTCCATCCTTACGAAAAGAGACGGTAGTCGAAGGACGCCAACCCTCGAGATTTGTTCTTAGAGGGAAACAGGCGTATGCCATCTTCCTTGTGCTTCCGCACATCATACATTTCCATACACATCTTTCTTCATGTCACGACGGTAGGCACATTCGAAACGGAGAGCTAAGTCTAGTCTATGTCCCTTACGCCTTCACACCCAATACGGAAAACACTTTCCTCTTTCCTGAAACGATATGATAGTTGAGGGAAGCCTTCTTCACAAGTGGTTTCTCAAGCACCGTCCGTCACAGGGCACATTCTAGATGCTTTCGCCATTTCATGCTAAGTGCTTCTCACCCTTACGTGTATGGCTTTCCTGACGGATTTCCTTCTCACCCTTGAAGCCGTGACCTTTTCCATCTGCTCTCTCATACTCTTGGAAACACTTCCCACGGAACAGGATTTGAATTGCGACAGACATTCTACACTAATTACTTCTGTAGCACAGGCATGGGGCACATTCCTTGCGATTTCACCCTTACATGGGAAAAGTCTACCATGTTCAGGGAAGATGTTAGTGAGTAGTTCGTTTCTCGGCAGGGGTGTTTCTTCAGACTGAAGAGTACTTCCTTTGTTTAGGATTCAACACGTACATTTTGTGACTCTGGATTCCTCGGGAACCCAGATGGAAGCTCGAGGTCGCGTTTGACACAGACTTGGTTCGCAGAGATTAGTGTATGCCTTTCCTTGGGCGAAGTCACATCCTTTTGAAAACCCTTCTATCTTCGTGACACATGGTGTTCGTTGAGGAAAGCCCCCCCAGAAGAAGTTGTTCCGCGAGTATGGTGTATCACTCTTCCTTCCCCTCCGTTTTCTTTCGCACTTTGCTTCAAGCCGCTTCGTCCCTCAGCAAAGCCGATGGCAGTCGAAGGACCGCCCCTCCACAGCAGCGTTGTTTCTTAGACTTAAGTGTATAGCACGTCCCTTACGCTTCCTCCCCTTTCCAGACACACACCTCTCTAGGGGACAACTAGTGTGTTGGTTGTCCCATTCGACCCCCATTTTTCTTCACAAATCAGCGTGTGGCATCTTCCTTGCGCTTTCAAACAAAGTACTGACAACGCTTCTATCTTCCCGAAACAAGATCTGAGTTGGGAGAAGCTTTCGACCCAAGTTCGTTCTCAAGCAGTGGTATATGGCACAGTAGTTGTGCCTTCGCTTTTAACGTTGGAAATTTCCTGCGTCTTCTTCCCTGTAGATGGCAGTGGAAAGACTATTTCTCTCTACCGCTTTGTTCCTTGAGAGGTGAGTGTAAGACACTTACACATATATCTCAAAAGGCGTCATGCTTCCCGCACCGAGAGGTGAGCACGAAATCGTGTTGGACGTGGCCTTGTTTCTCTGAGTTCAGTGGAAGGCGCTGCTGAGGCTAGCTCACGTACCTTTGAAGGCCCTTCCAACTTCATGACACAAGACTTTCGTGGAGAGGGACCCTCCACACACCGTGTTCCTCACTGTAGTGTATCGCGCTTTCCGTCTCTTTTCTCTCGCCCTAAGCTTTAACAAGGTGCTTCCATCCGTACGGAAAGGGCTGGTCGTCGACGGACGGCAACCCTCTAGATTTGTTCTTAGAGTCAAACACCCGTAGGCAAGCCTCCTTACGCTTCCTCACATCATACCTCTCCATACTCATCCTTCTTCATGGAACGAACAGTAGACACATTCGAAACGGACGGCCGACTCTAGGGTACGTCCCTCATGCCTCCACACCCACGACGGAAAACACTTTTATCTTCCTGAAACACTATGATAGCTGAGGGCAGACTTCTTCACAAGGGGTTCGTCAAGCACCGTCACAGGGCACGGCACCTTCTTTATGCCTTCACACGTTCATGCCAGAAGGCCACTCATACGCAGGTGGTGTATGGCTTTCCAGGACTTCCTTCTCACACTTAAAGGCATGACCTGTTCCCTCTGCTGTCTCTCATACTCTTTGAAAACGTTCCTCGCGGAACAAGATTGGAATGGCGAGGGACCCTCTACCCTAAGTATGTCTGTGCCACAGGCACGGGGCACATTCCTCGCGCTGCCACACTTACGTTGGAATAGACGAGCATTTTCAGGGAAGGTGTTAGTAGAAACACGGTTTCTCTGCAGTGGTGTTTCTTCAGACTGAAGTGCACGCCGCCTGTTTCGGATTCAACACATACCTGTTGTGACAATGTTCTCCCCGTGACGCCAGAGGTCAGCTCGAAGTCGCCTTCGACACAGACTTGTTTCGCGCCGTTTCGTCTGTGGCTTTCCTTTGGCGAACTCACGTACATTTGGAAAACCCTTCTAGCGTCGTGACCCATGGTGTCCATTGAGCGAAGCCCTCCATACCACGTTGTTCCACGAGGAAGGCCTATCGGGCTTTTCCTCTGCTTCCTTTCATACTTGGCGTAAAGCCGCTTCGATCCTTCGGAAGGGAGAAGGGAGTCGAAGGACCGCTCCTCCGCAGCATTGCTTTTGAGACCTAAGTGTAGAGCTCGTTCCTTACGCTTCCTCCGATTTCCAGACACACACCTCTCTAGGGGACAACTTGTTCGTTGGTGGTCACATTCGACGCACACTTTTCCTCACAATTCCGCGGATGGCATTTTCCTGACGCTTTCACACGAAGTCCTGAAAACGCTTGTCTCTCCCTGAAACAAGATCTGAGTTGAGAGAAGCTTGAGACACAACTCCTTTCTCAAACAGTGGAATATGGCACAGTAGTTGTGCCTTCACTTTTAACGGTGGAAAGTTCTTCCATCTCTTCCCTGTAGGTGGTAGTGGAAAGACTGTTTCCCTACACTTTTCGTTTCTTGAGAGGTGAGTGTAAGACACTTACCTTCTATAGCAACACACACATACCTCCAAAGGCTTCTTTCTTCAAGAACCCAGATGTTAGCGCGAAAGCCTGATGGACATGGCCTCGTTTCTCAGAATTCAGTGTAAGGCTACTACCACTGAGGCTAGCCCGCGTACATTGGAAGACCCATCCACCTCCACGACACAGGACTTAATGGAGAGAAACCCTCCGCCCAACGTGTTCCTCCCTGGACGGTATCGCGCGTTCCATCTCTTTCCTTTCACACCCGGTTTAACAAGCCGCTTCCATCCTTACGAAAAGAGACGGTAGTCGAAGGACGCCAACCCTCGAGATTTGTTCTTAGAGGGAAACAGGCGTATGCCATCTTCCTTGTGCTTCCGCACATCATACATTTCCATACACATCTTTCTTCATGTCACGACGGTAGGCACATTCGAAACGGAGAGCTAAGTCTAGTCTATGTCCCTTACGCCTTCACACCCAATACGGAAAACACTTTCCTCTTTCCTGAAACGATATGATAGTTGAGGGAAGCCTTCTTCACAAGTGGTTTCTCAAGCACCGTCCGTCACAGGGCACATTCTAGATGCTTTCGCCATTTCATGCTAAGTGCTTCTCACCCTTACGTGTATGGCTTTCCTGACGGATTTCCTTCTCACCCTTGAAGCCGTGACCTTTTCCATCTGCTCTCTCATACTCTTGGAAACACTTCCCACGGAACAGGATTTGAATTGCGACAGACATTCTACACTAATTACTTCTGTAGCACAGGCATGGGGCACATTCCTTGCGATTTCACCCTTACATGGGAAAAGTCTACCATGTTCAGGGAAGATGTTAGTGAGTAGTTCGTTTCTCGGCAGGGGTGTTTCTTCAGACTGAAGAGTACTTCCTTTGTTTAGGATTCAACACGTACATTTTGTGACTCTGGATTCCTCGGGAACCCAGATGGAAGCTCGAGGTCGCGTTTGACACAGACTTGGTTCGCAGAGATTAGTGTATGCCTTTCCTTGGGCGAAGTCACATCCTTTTGAAAACCCTTCTATCTTCGTGACACATGGTGTTCGTTGAGGAAAGCCCCCCCAGAAGAAGTTGTTCCGCGAGTATGGTGTATCACTCTTCCTTCCCCTCCGTTTTCTTTCGCACTTTGCTTCAAGCCGCTTCGTCCCTCAGCAAAGCCGATGGCAGTCGAAGGACCGCCCCTCCACAGCAGCGTTGTTTCTTAGACTTAAGTGTATAGCACGTCCCTTACGCTTCCTCCCCTTTCCAGACACACACCTCTCTAGGGGACAACTAGTGTGTTGGTTGTCCCATTCGACCCCCATTTTTCTTCACAAATCAGCGTGTGGCATCTTCCTTGCGCTTTCAAACAAAGTACTGACAACGCTTCTATCTTCCCGAAACAAGATCTGAGTTGGGAGAAGCTTTCGACCCAAGTTCGTTCTCAAGCAGTGGTATATGGCACAGTAGTTGTGCCTTCGCTTTTAACGTTGGAAATTTCCTGCGTCTTCTTCCCTGTAGATGGCAGTGGAAAGACTATTTCTCTCTACCGCTTTGTTCCTTGAGAGGTGAGTGTAAGACACTTACACATATATCTCAAAAGGCGTCATGCTTCCCGCACCGAGAGGTGAGCACGAAATCGTGTTGGACGTGGCCTTGTTTCTCTGAGTTCAGTGGAAGGCGCTGCTGAGGCTAGCTCACGTACCTTTGAAGGCCCTTCCAACTTCATGACACAAGACTTTCGTGGAGAGGGACCCTCCACACACCGTGTTCCTCACTGTAGTGTATCGCGCTTTCCGTCTCTTTTCTCTCGCCCTAAGCTTTAACAAGGTGCTTCCATCCGTACGGAAAGGGCTGGTCGTCGACGGACGGCAACCCTCTAGATTTGTTCTTAGAGTCAAACACCCGTAGGCAAGCCTCCTTACGCTTCCTGACATCATACCTCTCCATACTCATCCTTCTTCATGGAACGAACAGTAGACACATTCGAAACGGACGGCCGACTCTAGGGTACGTCCCTCATGCCTCCACACCCACGACGGAAAACACTTTTATCTTCCTGAAACACTATGATAGCTGAGGGCAGACTTCTTCACAAGGGGTTCGTCAAGCACCGTCACAGGGCACGGCACCTTCTTTATGCCTTCACACGTTCATGCCAGAAGGCCGCTCATACGCAGGTGGTGTATGGCTTTCCAGGACTTCCTTCTCACACTTAAAGGCATGACCTGTTCCCTCTGCTGTCTCTCATACTCTTTGAAAACGTTCCTCGCGGAACAAGATTGGAATGGCGAGGGACCCTCTACCCTAAGTATGTCTGTGCCACAGGCACGGGGCACATTCCTCGCGCTGCCACACTTACGTTGGAATAGACGAGCATTTTCAGGGAAGGTGTTAGTAGAAACACGGTTTCTCTGCAGTGGTGTTTCTTCAGACTGAAGTGCACGCCGCCTGTTTCGGATTCAACACATACCTGTTGTGACTATGTTCTCCCCGTGACGCCAGAGGTCAGCTCGAAGTCGCCTTCGACACAGACTTGTTTCGCGCCGTTTCGTCTGTGGCTTTCCTTTGGCGAACTCACGTACATTTGGAAAACCCTTCTAGCGTCGTGACCCATGGTGTCCATTGAGCGAAGCCCTCCATACCACGTTGTTCCACGAGGAAGGCCTATCGGGCTTTTCCTCTGCTTCCTTTCATACTTGGCGTAAAGCCGCTTCGATCCTTCGGAAGGGAGAAGGGAGTCGAAGGACCGCTCCTCCGCAGCATTGCTTTTGAGACCTAAGTGTAGAGCTCGTTCCTTACGCTTCCTCCGATTTCCAGACACACACCTCTCTAGGGGACAACTTGTTCGTTGGTGGTCACATTCGACGCACACTTTTCCTCACAATTCCGCGGATGGCATTTTCCTGACGCTTTCACACGAAGTCCTGAAAACGCTTGTCTCTCCCTGAAACAAGATCTGAGTTGAGAGAAGCTTGAGACACAACTCCTTTCTCAAACAGTGGAATATGGCACAGTAGTTGTGCCTTCACTTTTAACGGTGGAAAGTTCTTCCATCTCTTCCCTGTAGGTGGTAGTGGAAAGACTGTTTCCCTACACTTTTCGTTTCTTGAGAGGTGAGTGTAAGACACTTACCTTCTATAGCAACACACACATACCTCCAAAGGCTTCTTTCTTCAAGAACCCAGATGTTAGCGCGAAAGCCTGATGGACATGGCCTCGTTTCTCAGAATTCAGTGTAAGGCTACTACCACTGAGGCTAGCCCGCGTACATTGGAAGACCCATCCACCTCCACGACACAGGACTTAATGGAGAGAAACCCTCCGCCCAACGTGTTCCTCCCTGGACGGTATCGCGCGTTCCATCTCTTTCCTTTCACACCCGGTTTAACAAGCCGCTTCCATCCTTACGAAAAGAGACGGTAGTCGAAGGACGCCAACCCTCGAGATTTGTTCTTAGAGGGAAACAGGCGTATGCCATCTTCCTTGTGCTTCCGCACATCATACATTTCCATACACATCTTTCTTCATGTCACGACGGTAGGCACATTCGAAACGGAGAGCTAAGTCTAGTCTATGTCCCTTACGCCTTCACACCCAATACGGAAAACACTTTCCTCTTTCCTGAAACGATATGATAGTTGAGGGAAGCCTTCTTCACAAGTGGTTTCTCAAGCACCGTCCGTCACAGGGCACATTCTAGATGCTTTCGCCATTTCATGCTAAGTGCTTCTCACCCTTACGTGTATGGCTTTCCTGACGGATTTCCTTCTCACCCTTGAAGCCGTGACCTTTTCCATCTGCTCTCTCATACTCTTGGAAACACTTCCCACGGAACAGGATTTGAATTGCGACAGACATTCTACACTAATTACTTCTGTAGCACAGGCATGGGGCACATTCCTTGCGATTTCACCCTTACATGGGAAAAGTCTACCATGTTCAGGGAAGATGTTAGTGAGTAGTTCGTTTCTCGGCAGGGGTGTTTCTTCAGACTGAAGAGTACTTCCTTTGTTTAGGATTCAACACGTACATTTTGTGACTCTGGATTCCTCGGGAACCCAGATGGAAGCTCGAGGTCGCGTTTGACACAGACTTGGTTCGCAGAGATTAGTGTATGCCTTTCCTTGGGCGAAGTCACATCCTTTTGAAAACCCTTCTATCTTCGTGACACATGGTGTTCGTTGAGGAAAGCCCCCCCAGAAGAAGTTGTTCCGCGAGTATGGTGTATCACTCTTCCTTCCCCTCCGTTTTCTTTCGCACTTTGCTTCAAGCCGCTTCGTCCCTCAGCAAAGCCGATGGCAGTCGAAGGACCGCCCCTCCACAGCAGCGTTGTTTCTTAGACTTAAGTGTATAGCACGTCCCTTACGCTTCCTCCCCTTTCCAGACACACACCTCTCTAGGGGACAACTAGTGTGTTGGTTGTCCCATTCGACCCCCATTTTTCTTCACAAATCAGCGTGTGGCATCTTCCTTGCGCTTTCAAACAAAGTACTGACAACGCTTCTATCTTCCCGAAACAAGATCTGAGTTGGGAGAAGCTTTCGACCCAAGTTCGTTCTCAAGCAGTGGTATATGGCACAGTAGTTGTGCCTTCGCTTTTAACGTTGGAAATTTCCTGCGTCTTCTTCCCTGTAGATGGCAGTGGAAAGACTATTTCTCTCTACCGCTTTGTTCCTTGAGAGGTGAGTGTAAGACACTTACACATATATCTCAAAAGGCGTCATGCTTCCCGCACCGAGAGGTGAGCACGAAATCGTGTTGGACGTGGCCTTGTTTCTCTGAGTTCAGTGGAAGGCGCTGCTGAGGCTAGCTCACGTACCTTTGAAGGCCCTTCCAACTTCATGACACAAGACTTTCGTGGAGAGGGACCCTCCACACACCGTGTTCCTCACTGTAGTGTATCGCGCTTTCCGTCTCTTTTCTCTCGCCCTAAGCTTTAACAAGGTGCTTCCATCCGTACGGAAAGGGCTGGTCGTCGACGGACGGCAACCCTCTAGATTTGTTCTTAGAGTCAAACACCCGTAGGCAAGCCTCCTTACGCTTCCTCACATCATACCTCTCCATACTCATCCTTCTTCATGGAACGAACAGTAGACACATTCGAAACGGACGGCCGACTCTAGGGTACGTCCCTCATGCCTCCACACCCACGACGGAAAACACTTTTATCTTCCTGAAACACTATGATAGCTGAGGGCAGACTTCTTCACAAGGGGTTCGTCAAGCACCGTCACAGGGCACGGCACCTTCTTTATGCCTTCACACGTTCATGCCAGAAGGCCGCTCATACGCAGGTGGTGTATGGCTTTCCAGGACTTCCTTCTCACACTTAAAGGCATGACCTGTTCCCTCTGCTGTCTCTCATACTCTTTGAAAACGTTCCTCGCGGAACAAGATTGGAATGGCGAGGGACCCTCTACCCTAAGTATGTCTGTGCCACAGGCACGGGGCACATTCCTCGCGCTGCCACACTTACGTTGGAATAGACGAGCATTTTCAGGGAAGGTGTTAGTAGAAACACGGTTTCTCTGCAGTGGTGTTTCTTCAGACTGAAGTGCACGCCGCCTGTTTCGGATTCAACACATACCTGTTGTGACTATGTTCTCCCCGTGACGCCAGAGGTCAGCTCGAAGTCGCCTTCGACACAGACTTGTTTCGCGCCGTTTCGTCTGTGGCTTTCCTTTGGCGAACTCACGTACATTTGGAAAACCCTTCTAGCGTCGTGACCCATGGTGTCCATTGAGCGAAGCCCTCCATACCACGTTGTTCCACGAGGAAGGCCTATCGGGCTTTTCCTCTGCTTCCTTTCATACTTGGCGTAAAGCCGCTTCGATCCTTCGGAAGGGAGAAGGGAGTCGAAGGACCGCTCCTCCGCAGCATTGCTTTTGAGACCTAAGTGTAGAGCTCGTTCCTTACGCTTCCTCCGATTTCCAGACACACACCTCTCTAGGGGACAACTTGTTCGTTGGTGGTCACATTCGACGCACACTTTTCCTCACAATTCCGCGGATGGCATTTTCCTGACGCTTTCACACGAAGTCCTGAAAACGCTTGTCTCTCCCTGAAACAAGATCTGAGTTGAGAGAAGCTTGAGACACAACTCCTTTCTCAAACAGTGGAATATGGCACAGTAGTTGTGCCTTCACTTTTAACGGTGGAAAGTTCTTCCATCTCTTCCCTGTAGGTGGTAGTGGAAAGACTGTTTCCCTACACTTTTCGTTTCTTGAGAGGTGAGTGTAAGACACTTACCTTCTATAGCAACACACACATACCTCCAAAGGCTTCTTTCTTCAAGAACCCAGATGTTAGCGCGAAAGCCTGATGGACATGGCCTCGTTTCTCAGAATTCAGTGTAAGGCTACTACCACTGAGGCTAGCCCGCGTACATTGGAAGACCCATCCACCTCCACGACACAGGACTTAATGGAGAGAAACCCTCCGCCCAACGTGTTCCTCCCTGGACGGTATCGCGCGTTCCATCTCTTTCCTTTCACACCCGGTTTAACAAGCCGCTTCCATCCTTACGAAAAGAGACGGTAGTCGAAGGACGCCAACCCTCGAGATTTGTTCTTAGAGGGAAACAGGCGTATGCCATCTTCCTTGTGCTTCCGCACATCATACATTTCCATACACATCTTTCTTCATGTCACGACGGTAGGCACATTCGAAACGGAGAGCTAAGTCTAGTCTATGTCCCTTACGCCTTCACACCCAATACGGAAAACACTTTCCTCTTTCCTGAAACGATATGATAGTTGAGGGAAGCCTTCTTCACAAGTGGTTTCTCAAGCACCGTCCGTCACAGGGCACATTCTAGATGCTTTCGCCATTTCATGCTAAGTGCTTCTCACCCTTACGTGTATGGCTTTCCTGACGGATTTCCTTCTCACCCTTGAAGCCGTGACCTTTTCCATCTGCTCTCTCATACTCTTGGAAACACTTCCCACGGAACAGGATTTGAATTGCGACAGACATTCTACACTAATTACTTCTGTAGCACAGGCATGGGGCACATTCCTTGCGATTTCACCCTTACATGGGAAAAGTCTACCATGTTCAGGGAAGATGTTAGTGAGTAGTTCGTTTCTCGGCAGGGGTGTTTCTTCAGACTGAAGAGTACTTCCTTTGTTTAGGATTCAACACGTACATTTTGTGACTCTGGATTCCTCGGGAACCCAGATGGAAGCTCGAAGTCGCGTTTGACACAGACTTGGTTCGCAGAGATTAGTGTATGCCTTTCCTTGGGCGAAGTCACATCCTTTTGAAAACCCTTCTATCTTCGTGACACATGGTGTTCGTTGAGGAAAGCCCCCCCAGAAGAAGTTGTTCCGCGAGTATGGTGTATCACTCTTCCTTCCCCTCCGTTTTCTTTCGCACTTTGCTTCAAGCCGCTTCGTCCCTCAGCAAAGCCGATGGCAGTCGAAGGACCGCCCCTCCACAGCAGCGTTGTTTCTTAGACTTAAGTGTATAGCACGTCCCTTACGCTTCCTCCCCTTTCCAGACACACACCTCTCTAGGGGACAACTAGTGTGTTGGTTGTCCCATTCGACCCCCATTTTTCTTCACAAATCAGCGTGTGGCATCTTCCTTGCGCTTTCAAACAAAGTACTGACAACGCTTCTATCTTCCCGAAACAAGATCTGAGTTGGGAGAAGCTTTCGACCCAAGTTCGTTCTCAAGCAGTGGTATATGGCACAGTAGTTGTGCCTTCGCTTTTAACGTTGGAAATTTCCTGCGTCTTCTTCCCTGTAGATGGCAGTGGAAAGACTATTTCTCTCTACCGCTTTGTTCCTTGAGAGGTGAGTGTAAGACACTTACACATATATCTCAAAAGGCGTCATGCTTCCCGCACCGAGAGGTGAGCACGAAATCGTGTTGGACGTGGCCTTGTTTCTCTGAGTTCAGTGGAAGGCGCTGCTGAGGCTAGCTCACGTACCTTTGAAGGCCCTTCCAACTTCATGACACAAGACTTTCGTGGAGAGGGACCCTCCACACACCGTGTTCCTCACTGTAGTGTATCGCGCTTTCCGTCTCTTTTCTCTCGCCCTAAGCTTTAACAAGGTGCTTCCATCCGTACGGAAAGGGCTGGTCGTCGACGGACGGCAACCCTCTAGATTTGTTCTTAGAGTCAAACACCCGTAGGCAAGCCTCCTTACGCTTCCTCACATCATACCTCTCCATACTCATCCTTCTTCATGGAACGAACAGTAGACACATTCGA
Organism: Eumetopias jubatus; assembly: GCF_037043125.1. Lineage (NCBI taxonomy): Eukaryota > Metazoa > Chordata > Mammalia > Carnivora > Otariidae > Eumetopias > Eumetopias jubatus. The sequence continues at coordinate 26,004 of NW_028275076.1, read as the reverse complement.
AACGGACGGCCGACTCTAGGGTACGTCCCTCATGCCTCCACACCCACGACGGAAAACACTTTTATCTTCCTGAAACACTATGATAGCTGAGGGCAGACTTCTTCACAAGGGGTTCGTCAAGCACCGTCACAGGGCACGGCACCTTCTTTATGCCTTCACACGTTCATGCCAGAAGGCCGCTCATACGCAGGTGGTGTATGGCTTTCCAGGACTTCCTTCTCACACTTAAAGGCATGACCTGTTCCCTCTGCTGTCTCTCATACTCTTTGAAAACGTTCCTCGCGGAACAAGATTGGAATGGCGAGGGACCCTCTACCCTAAGTATGTCTGTGCCACAGGCACGGGGCACATTCCTCGCGCTGCCACACTTACGTTGGAATAGACGAGCATTTTCAGGGAAGGTGTTAGTAGAAACACGGTTTCTCTGCAGTGGTGTTTCTTCAGACTGAAGTGCACGCCGCCTGTTTCGGATTCAACACATACCTGTTGTGACTATGTTCTCCCCGTGACGCCAGAGGTCAGCTCGAAGTCGCCTTCGACACAGACTTGTTTCGCGCCGTTTCGTCTGTGGCTTTCCTTTGGCGAACTCACGTACATTTGGAAAACCCTTCTAGCGTCGTGACCCATGGTGTCCATTGAGCGAAGCCCTCCATACCACGTTGTTCCACGAGGAAGGCCTATCGGGCTTTTCCTCTGCTTCCTTTCATACTTGGCGTAAAGCCGCTTCGATCCTTCGGAAGGGAGAAGGGAGTCGAAGGACCGCTCCTCCGCAGCATTGCTTTTGAGACCTAAGTGTAGAGCTCGTTCCTTACGCTTCCTCCGATTTCCAGACACACACCTCTCTAGGGGACAACTTGTTCGTTGGTGGTCACATTCGACGCACACTTTTCCTCACAATTCCGCGGATGGCATTTTCCTGACGCTTTCACACGAAGTCCTGAAAACGCTTGTCTCTCCCTGAAACAAGATCTGAGTTGAGAGAAGCTTGAGACACAACTCCTTTCTCAAACAGTGGAATATGGCACAGTAGTTGTGCCTTCACTTTTAACGGTGGAAAGTTCTTCCATCTCTTCCCTGTAGGTGGTAGTGGAAAGACTGTTTCCCTACACTTTTCGTTTCTTGAGAGGTGAGTGTAAGACACTTACCTTCTATAGCAACACACACATACCTCCAAAGGCTTCTTTCTTCAAGAACCCAGATGTTAGCGCGAAAGCCTGATGGACATGGCCTCGTTTCTCAGAATTCAGTGTAAGGCTACTACCACTGAGGCTAGCCCGCGTACATTGGAAGACCCATCCACCTCCACGACACAGGACTTAATGGAGAGAAACCCTCCGCCCAACGTGTTCCTCCCTGGACGGTATCGCGCGTTCCATCTCTTTCCTTTCACACCCGGTTTAACAAGCCGCTTCCATCCTTACGAAAAGAGACGGTAGTCGAAGGACGCCAACCCTCGAGATTTGTTCTTAGAGGGAAACAGGCGTATGCCATCTTCCTTGTGCTTCCGCACATCATACATTTCCATACACATCTTTCTTCATGTCACGACGGTAGGCACATTCGAAACGGAGAGCTAAGTCTAGTCTATGTCCCTTACGCCTTCACACCCAATACGGAAAACACTTTCCTCTTTCCTGAAACGATATGATAGTTGAGGGAAGCCTTCTTCACAAGTGGTTTCTCAAGCACCGTCCGTCACAGGGCACATTCTAGATGCTTTCGCCATTTCATGCTAAGTGCTTCTCACCCTTACGTGTATGGCTTTCCTGACGGATTTCCTTCTCACCCTTGAAGCCGTGACCTTTTCCATCTGCTCTCTCATACTCTTGGAAACACTTCCCACGGAACAGGATTTGAATTGCGACAGACATTCTACACTAATTACTTCTGTAGCACAGGCATGGGGCACATTCCTTGCGATTTCACCCTTACATGGGAAAAGTCTACCATGTTCAGGGAAGATGTTAGTGAGTAGTTCGTTTCTCGGCAGGGGTGTTTCTTCAGACTGAAGAGTACTTCCTTTGTTTAGGATTCAACACGTACATTTTGTGACTCTGGATTCCTCGGGAACCCAGATGGAAGCTCGAAGTCGCGTTTGACACAGACTTGGTTCGCAGAGATTAGTGTATGCCTTTCCTTGGGCGAAGTCACATCCTTTTGAAAACCCTTCTATCTTCGTGACACATGGTGTTCGTTGAGGAAAGCCCCCCCAGAAGAAGTTGTTCCGCGAGTATGGTGTATCACTCTTCCTTCCCCTCCGTTTTCTTTCGCACTTTGCTTCAAGCCGCTTCGTCCCTCAGCAAAGCCGATGGCAGTCGAAGGACCGCCCCTCCACAGCAGCGTTGTTTCTTAGACTTAAGTGTATAGCACGTCCCTTACGCTTCCTCCCCTTTCCAGACACACACCTCTCTAGGGGACAACTAGTGTGTTGGTTGTCCCATTCGACCCCCATTTTTCTTCACAAATCAGCGTGTGGCATCTTCCTTGCGCTTTCAAACAAAGTACTGACAACGCTTCTATCTTCCCGAAACAAGATCTGAGTTGGGAGAAGCTTTCGACCCAAGTTCGTTCTCAAGCAGTGGTATATGGCACAGTAGTTGTGCCTTCGCTTTTAACGTTGGAAATTTCCTGCGTCTTCTTCCCTGTAGATGGCAGTGGAAAGACTATTTCTCTCTACCGCTTTGTTCCTTGAGAGGTGAGTGTAAGACACTTACACATATATCTCAAAAGGCGTCATGCTTCCCGCACCGAGAGGTGAGCACGAAATCGTGTTGGACGTGGCCTTGTTTCTCTGAGTTCAGTGGAAGGCGCTGCTGAGGCTAGCTCACGTACCTTTGAAGGCCCTTCCAACTTCATGACACAAGACTTTCGTGGAGAGGGACCCTCCACACACCGTGTTCCTCACTGTAGTGTATCGCGCTTTCCGTCTCTTTTCTCTCGCCCTAAGCTTTAACAAGGTGCTTCCATCCGTACGGAAAGGGCTGGTCGTCGACGGACGGCAACCCTCTAGATTTGTTCTTAGAGTCAAACACCCGTAGGCAAGCCTCCTTACGCTTCCTCACATCATACCTCTCCATACTCATCCTTCTTCATGGAACGAACAGTAGACACATTCGAAACGGACGGCCGACTCTAGGGTACGTCCCTCATGCCTCCACACCCACGACGGAAAACACTTTTATCTTCCTGAAACACTATGATAGCTGAGGGCAGACTTCTTCACAAGGGGTTCGTCAAGCACCGTCACAGGGCACGGCACCTTCTTTATGCCTTCACACGTTCATGCCAGAAGGCCGCTCATACGCAGGTGGTGTATGGCTTTCCAGGACTTCCTTCTCACACTTAAAGGCATGACCTGTTCCCTCTGCTGTCTCTCATACTCTTTGAAAACGTTCCTCGCGGAACAAGATTGGAATGGCGAGGGACCCTCTACCCTAAGTATGTCTGTGCCACAGGCACGGGGCACATTCCTCGCGCTGCCACACTTACGTTGGAATAGACGAGCATTTTCAGGGAAGGTGTTAGTAGAAACACGGTTTCTCTGCAGTGGTGTTTCTTCAGACTGAAGTGCACGCCGCCTGTTTCGGATTCAACACATACCTGTTGTGACTATGTTCTCCCCGTGACGCCAGAGGTCAGCTCGAAGTCGCCTTCGACACAGACTTGTTTCGCGCCGTTTCGTCTGTGGCTTTCCTTTGGCGAACTCACGTACATTTGGAAAACCCTTCTAGCGTCGTGACCCATGGTGTCCATTGAGCGAAGCCCTCCATACCACGTTGTTCCACGAGGAAGGCCTATCGGGCTTTTCCTCTGCTTCCTTTCATACTTGGCGTAAAGCCGCTTCGATCCTTCGGAAGGGAGAAGGGAGTCGAAGGACCGCTCCTCCGCAGCATTGCTTTTGAGACCTAAGTGTAGAGCTCGTTCCTTACGCTTCCTCCGATTTCCAGACACACACCTCTCTAGGGGACAACTTGTTCGTTGGTGGTCACATTCGACGCACACTTTTCCTCACAATTCCGCGGATGGCATTTTCCTGACGCTTTCACACGAAGTCCTGAAAACGCTTGTCTCTCCCTGAAACAAGATCTGAGTTGAGAGAAGCTTGAGACACAACTCCTTTCTCAAACAGTGGAATATGGCACAGTAGTTGTGCCTTCACTTTTAACGGTGGAAAGTTCTTCCATCTCTTCCCTGTAGGTGGTAGTGGAAAGACTGTTTCCCTACACTTTTCGTTTCTTGAGAGGTGAGTGTAAGACACTTACCTTCTATAGCAACACACACATACCTCCAAAGGCTTCTTTCTTCAAGAACCCAGATGTTAGCGCGAAAGCCTGATGGACATGGCCTCGTTTCTCAGAATTCAGTGTAAGGCTACTACCACTGAGGCTAGCCCGCGTACATTGGAAGACCCATCCACCTCCACGACACAGGACTTAATGGAGAGAAACCCTCCGCCCAACGTGTTCCTCCCTGGACGGTATCGCGCGTTCCATCTCTTTCCTTTCACACCCGGTTTAACAAGCCGCTTCCATCCTTACGAAAAGAGACGGTAGTCGAAGGACGCCAACCCTCGAGATTTGTTCTTAGAGGGAAACAGGCGTATGCCATCTTCCTTGTGCTTCCGCACATCATACATTTCCATACACATCTTTCTTCATGTCACGACGGTAGGCACATTCGAAACGGAGAGCTAAGTCTAGTCTATGTCCCTTACGCCTTCACACCCAATACGGAAAACACTTTCCTCTTTCCTGAAACGATATGATAGTTGAGGGAAGCCTTCTTCACAAGTGGTTTCTCAAGCACCGTCCGTCACAGGGCACATTCTAGATGCTTTCGCCATTTCATGCTAAGTGCTTCTCACCCTTACGTGTATGGCTTTCCTGACGGATTTCCTTCTCACCCTTGAAGCCGTGACCTTTTCCATCTGCTCTCTCATACTCTTGGAAACACTTCCCACGGAACAGGATTTGAATTGCGACAGACATTCTACACTAATTACTTCTGTAGCACAGGCATGGGGCACATTCCTTGCGATTTCACCCTTACATGGGAAAAGTCTACCATGTTCAGGGAAGATGTTAGTGAGTAGTTCGTTTCTCGGCAGGGGTGTTTCTTCAGACTGAAGAGTACTTCCTTTGTTTAGGATTCAACACGTACATTTTGTGACTCTGGATTCCTCGGGAACCCAGATGGAAGCTCGAAGTCGCGTTTGACACAGACTTGGTTCGCAGAGATTAGTGTATGCCTTTCCTTGGGCGAAGTCACATCCTTTTGAAAACCCTTCTATCTTCGTGACACATGGTGTTCGTTGAGGAAAGCCCCCCCAGAAGAAGTTGTTCCGCGAGTATGGTGTATCACTCTTCCTTCCCCTCCGTTTTCTTTCGCACTTTGCTTCAAGCCGCTTCGTCCCTCAGCAAAGCCGATGGCAGTCGAAGGACCGCCCCTCCACAGCAGCGTTGTTTCTTAGACTTAAGTGTATAGCACGTCCCTTACGCTTCCTCCCCTTTCCAGACACACACCTCTCTAGGGGACAACTAGTGTGTTGGTTGTCCCATTCGACCCCCATTTTTCTTCACAAATCAGCGTGTGGCATCTTCCTTGCGCTTTCAAACAAAGTACTGACAACGCTTCTATCTTCCCGAAACAAGATCTGAGTTGGGAGAAGCTTTCGACCCAAGTTCGTTCTCAAGCAGTGGTATATGGCACAGTAGTTGTGCCTTCGCTTTTAACGTTGGAAATTTCCTGCGTCTTCTTCCCTGTAGATGGCAGTGGAAAGACTATTTCTCTCTACCGCTTTGTTCCTTGAGAGGTGAGTGTAAGACACTTACACATATATCTCAAAAGGCGTCATGCTTCCCGCACCGAGAGGTGAGCACGAAATCGTGTTGGACGTGGCCTTGTTTCTCTGAGTTCAGTGGAAGGCGCTGCTGAGGCTAGCTCACGTACCTTTGAAGGCCCTTCCAACTTCATGACACAAGACTTTCGTGGAGAGGGACCCTCCACACACCGTGTTCCTCACTGTAGTGTATCGCGCTTTCCGTCTCTTTTCTCTCGCCCTAAGCTTTAACAAGGTGCTTCCATCCGTACGGAAAGGGCTGGTCGTCGACGGACGGCAACCCTCTAGATTTGTTCTTAGAGTCAAACACCCGTAGGCAAGCCTCCTTACGCTTCCTCACATCATACCTCTCCATACTCATCCTTCTTCATGGAACGAACAGTAGACACATTCGAAACGGACGGCCGACTCTAGGGTACGTCCCTCATGCCTCCACACCCACGACGGAAAACACTTTTATCTTCCTGAAACACTATGATAGCTGAGGGCAGACTTCTTCACAAGGGGTTCGTCAAGCACCGTCACAGGGCACGGCACCTTCTTTATGCCTTCACACGTTCATGCCAGAAGGCCGCTCATACGCAGGTGGTGTATGGCTTTCCAGGACTTCCTTCTCACACTTAAAGGCATGACCTGTTCCCTCTGCTGTCTCTCATACTCTTTGAAAACGTTCCTCGCGGAACAAGATTGGAATGGCGAGGGACCCTCTACCCTAAGTATGTCTGTGCCACAGGCACGGGGCACATTCCTCGCGCTGCCACACTTACGTTGGAATAGACGAGCATTTTCAGGGAAGGTGTTAGTAGAAACACGGTTTCTCTGCAGTGGTGTTTCTTCAGACTGAAGTGCACGCCGCCTGTTTCGGATTCAACACATACCTGTTGTGACTATGTTCTCCCCGTGACGCCAGAGGTCAGCTCGAAGTCGCCTTCGACACAGACTTGTTTCGCGCCGTTTCGTCTGTGGCTTTCCTTTGGCGAACTCACGTACATTTGGAAAACCCTTCTAGCGTCGTGACCCATGGTGTCCATTGAGCGAAGCCCTCCATACCACGTTGTTCCACGAGGAAGGCCTATCGGGCTTTTCCTCTGCTTCCTTTCATACTTGGCGTAAAGCCGCTTCGATCCTTCGGAAGGGAGAAGGGAGTCGAAGGACCGCTCCTCCGCAGCATTGCTTTTGAGACCTAAGTGTAGAGCTCGTTCCTTACGCTTCCTCCGATTTCCAGACACACACCTCTCTAGGGGACAACTTGTTCGTTGGTGGTCACATTCGACGCACACTTTTCCTCACAATTCCGCGGATGGCATTTTCCTGACGCTTTCACACGAAGTCCTGAAAACGCTTGTCTCTCCCTGAAACAAGATCTGAGTTGAGAGAAGCTTGAGACACAACTCCTTTCTCAAACAGTGGAATATGGCACAGTAGTTGTGCCTTCACTTTTAACGGTGGAAAGTTCTTCCATCTCTTCCCTGTAGGTGGTAGTGGAAAGACTGTTTCCCTACACTTTTCGTTTCTTGAGAGGTGAGTGTAAGACACTTACCTTCTATAGCAACACACACATACCTCCAAAGGCTTCTTTCTTCAAGAACCCAGATGTTAGCGCGAAAGCCTGATGGACATGGCCTCGTTTCTCAGAATTCAGTGTAAGGCTACTACCACTGAGGCTAGCCCGCGTACATTGGAAGACCCATCCACCTCCACGACACAGGACTTAATGGAGAGAAACCCTCCGCCCAACGTGCTCCTCCCTGGACGGTATCGCGCGTTCCATCTCTTTCCTTTCACACCCGGTTTAACAAGCCGCTTCCATCCTTACGAAAAGAGACGGTAGTCGAAGGACGCCAACCCTCGAGATTTGTTCTTAGAGGGAAACAGGCGTATGCCATCTTCCTTGTGCTTCCGCACATCATACATTTCCATACACATCTTTCTTCATGTCACGAGGGTAGGCACATTCGAAACGGAGAGCTAAGTCTAGTCTATGTCCCTTACGCCTTCACACCCAATACGGAAAACACTTTCCTCTTTCCTGAAACGATATGATAGTTGAGGGAAGCCTTCTTCACAAGTGGTTTCTCAAGCACCGTCCGTCACAGGGCACATTCTAGATGCTTTCGCCATTTCATGCTAAGTCCTTCTCACCCTTACGTGTATGGCTTTCCTGACGGATTTCCTTCTCACCCTTGAAGCCGTGACCTTTTCCATCTGCTCTCTCATACTCTTGGAAACACTTCCCACGGAACAGGATTTGAATTGCGACAGACATTCTACACTAATTACTTCTGTAGCACAGGCATGGGGCACATTCCTTGCGATTTCACCCTTACATGGGAAAAGTCTACCATGTTCAGGGAAGATGTTAGTGAGTAGTTCGTTTCTCGGCAGGGGTGTTTCTTCAGACTGAAGAGTACTTCCTTTGTTTAGGATTCAACACGTACATTTTGTGACTCTGGATTCCTCGGGAACCCAGATGGAAGCTCGAAGTCGCGTTTGACACAGACTTGGTTCGCAGAGATTAGTGTATGCCTTTCCTTGGGCGAAGTCACATCCTTTTGAAAACCCTTCTATCTTCGTGACACATGGTGTTCGTTGAGGAAAGCCCCCCCAGAAGAAGTTGTTCCGCGAGTATGGTGTATCACTCTTCCTTCCCCTCCGTTTTCTTTCGCACTTTGCTTCAAGCCGCTTCGTCCCTCAGCTAAGCCGATGGCAGTCGAAGGACCGCCCCTCCACAGCAGCGTTGTTTCTTAGACTTAAGTGTATAGCACGTCCCTTACGCTTCCTCCCCTTTCCAGACACACACCTCTCTAGGGGACAACTAGTGTGTTGGTTGTCCCATTCGACCCCCATTTTTCTTCACAAATCAGCGTGTGGCATCTTCCTTGCGCTTTCAAACAAAGTACTGACAACGCTTCTATCTTCCCGAAACAAGATCTGAGTTGGGAGAAGCTTTCGACCCAAGTTCGTTCTCAAGCAGTGGTATATGGCACAGTAGTTGTGCCTTCGCTTTTAACGTTGGAAATTTCCTGCGTCTTCTTCCCTGTAGATGGCAGTGGAAAGACTATTTCTCTCTACCGCTTTGTTCCTTGAGAGGTGAGTGTAAGACACTTACACATATATCTCAAAAGGCGTCATGCTTCCCGCACCGAGAGGTGAGCACGAAATCGTGTTGGACGTGGCCTTGTTTCTCTGAGTTCAGTGGAAGGCGCTGCTGAGGCTAGCTCACGTACCTTTGAAGGCCCTTCCAACTTCATGACACAAGACTTTCGTGGAGAGGGACCCTCCACACACCGTGTTCCTCACTGTAGTGTATCGCGCTTTCCGTCTCTTTTCTCTCGCCCTAAGCTTTAACAAGGTGCTTCCATCCGTACGGAAAGGGCTGGTCGTCGACGGACGGCAACCCTCTAGATTTGTTCTTAGAGTCAAACACCCGTAGGCAAGCCTCCTTACGCTTCCTCACATCATACCTCTCCATACTCATCCTTCTTCATGGAACGAACAGTAGACACATTCGAAACGGACGGCCGACTCTAGGGTACGTCCCTCATGCCTCCACACCCACGACGGAAAACACTTTTATCTTCCTGAAACACTATGATAGCTGAGGGCAGACTTCTTCACAAGGGGTTCGTCAAGCACCGTCACAGGGCACGGCACCTTCTTTATGCCTTCACACGTTCATGCCAGAAGGCCGCTCATACGCAGGTGGTGTATGGCTTTCCAGGACTTCCTTCTCACACTTAAAGGCATGACCTGTTCCCTCTGCTGTCTCTCATACTCTTTGAAAACGTTCCTCGCGGAACAAGATTGGAATGGCGAGGGACCCTCTACCCTAAGTATGTCTGTGCCACAGGCACGGGGCACATTCCTCGCGCTGCCACACTTACGTTGGAATAGACGAGCATTTTCAGGGAAGGTGTTAGTAGAAACACGGTTTCTCTGCAGTGGTGTTTCTTCAGACTGAAGTGCACGCCGCCTGTTTCGGATTCAACACATACCTGTTGTGACTATGTTCTCCCCGTGACGCCAGAGGTCAGCTCGAAGTCGCCTTCGACACAGACTTGTTTCGCGCCGTTTCGTCTGTGGCTTTCCTTTGGCGAACTCACGTACATTTGGAAAACCCTTCTAGCGTCGTGACCCATGGTGTCCATTGAGCGAAGCCCTCCATACCACGTTGTTCCACGAGGAAGGCCTATCGGGCTTTTCCTCTGCTTCCTTTCATACTTGGCGTAAAGCCGCTTCGATCCTTCGGAAGGGAGAAGGGAGTCGAAGGACCGCTCCTCCGCAGCATTGCTTTTGAGACCTAAGTGTAGAGCTCGTTCCTTACGCTTCCTCCGATTTCCAGACACACACCTCTCTAGGGGACAACTTGTTCGTTGGTGGTCACATTCGACGCACACTTTTCCTCACAATTCCGCGGATGGCATTTTCCTGACGCTTTCACACGAAGTCCTGAAAACGCTTGTCTCTCCCTGAAACAAGATCTGAGTTGAGAGAAGCTTGAGACACAACTCCTTTCTCAAACAGTGGAATATGGCACAGTAGTTGTGCCTTCACTTTTAACGGTGGAAAGTTCTTCCATCTCTTCCCTGTAGGTGGTAGTGGAAAGACTGTTTCCCTACACTTTTCGTTTCTTGAGAGGTGAGTGTAAGACACTTACCTTCTATAGCAACACACACATACCTCCAAAGGCTTCTTTCTTCAAGAACCCAGATGTTAGCGCGAAAGCCTGATGGACATGGCCTCGTTTCTCAGAATTCAGTGTAAGGCTACTACCACTGAGGCTAGCCCGCGTACATTGGAAGACCCATCCACCTCCACGACACAGGACTTAATGGAGAGAAACCCTCCGCCCAACGTGTTCCTCCCTGGACGGTATCGCGCGTTCCATCTCTTTCCTTTCACACCCGGTTTAACAAGCCGCTTCCATCCTTACGAAAAGAGACGGTAGTCGAAGGACGCCAACCCTCGAGATTTGTTCTTAGAGGGAAACAGGCGTATGCCATCTTCCTTGTGCTTCCGCACATCATACATTTCCATACACATCTTTCTTCATGTCACGACGGTAGGCACATTCGAAACGGAGAGCTAAGTCTAGTCTATGTCCCTTACGCCTTCACACCCAATACGGAAAACACTTTCCTCTTTCCTGAAACGATATGATAGTTGAGGGAAGCCTTCTTCACAAGTGGTTTCTCAAGCACCGTCCGTCACAGGGCACATTCTAGATGCTTTCGCCATTTCATGCTAAGTGCTTCTCACCCTTACGTGTATGGCTTTCCTGACGGATTTCCTTCTCACCCTTGAAGCCGTGACCTTTTCCATCTGCTCTCTCATACTCTTGGAAACACTTCCCACGGAACAGGATTTGAATTGCGACAGACATTCTACACTAATTACTTCTGTAGCACAGGCATGGGGCACATTCCTTGCGATTTCACCCTTACATGGGAAAAGTCTACCATGTTCAGGGAAGATGTTAGTGAGTAGTTCGTTTCTCGGCAGGGGTGTTTCTTCAGACTGAAGAGTACTTCCTTTGTTTAGGATTCAACACGTACATTTTGTGACTCTGGATTCCTCGGGAACCCAGATGGAAGCTCGAAGTCGCGTTTGACACAGACTTGGTTCGCAGAGATTAGTGTATGCCTTTCCTTGGGCGAAGTCACATCCTTTTGAAAACCCTTCTATCTTCGTGACACATGGTGTTCGTTGAGGAAAGCCCCCCCAGAAGAAGTTGTTCCGCGAGTATGGTGTATCACTCTTCCTTCCCCTCCGTTTTCTTTCGCACTTTGCTTCAAGCCGCTTCGTCCCTCAGCTAAGCCGATGGCAGTCGAAGGACCGCCCCTCCACAGCAGCGTTGTTTCTTAGACTTAAGTGTATAGCACGTCCCTTACGCTTCCTCCCCTTTCCAGACACACACCTCTCTAGGGGACAACTAGTGTGTTGGTTGTCCCATTCGACCCCCATTTTTCTTCACAAATCAGCGTGTGGCATCTTCCTTGCGCTTTCAAACAAAGTACTGACAACGCTTCTATCTTCCCGAAACAAGATCTGAGTTGGGAGAAGCTTTCGACCCAAGTTCGTTCTCAAGCAGTGGTATATGGCACAGTAGTTGTGCCTTCGCTTTTAACGTTGGAAATTTCCTGCGTCTTCTTCCCTGTAGATGGCAGTGGAAAGACTATTTCTCTCTACCGCTTTGTTCCTTGAGAGGTGAGTGTAAGACACTTACACATATATCTCAAAAGGCGTCATGCTTCCCGCACCGAGAGGTGAGCACGAAATCGTGTTGGACGTGGCCTTGTTTCTCTGAGTTCAGTGGAAGGCGCTGCTGAGGCTAGCTCACGTACCTTTGAAGGCCCTTCCAACTTCATGACACAAGACTTTCGTGGAGAGGGACCCTCCACACACCGTGTTCCTCACTGTAGTGTATCGCGCTTTCCGTCTCTTTTCTCTCGCCCTAAGCTTTAACAAGGTGCTTCCATCCGTACGGAAAGGGCTGGTCGTCGACGGACGGCAACCCTCTAGATTTGTTCTTAGAGTCAAACACCCGTAGGCAAGCCTCCTTACGCTTCCTCACATCATACCTCTCCATACTCATCCTTCTTCATGGAACGAACAGTAGACACATTCGAAACGGACGGCCGACTCTAGGGTACGTCCCTCATGCCTCCACACCCACGACGGAAAACACTTTTATCTTCCTGAAACACTATGATAGCTGAGGGCAGACTTCTTCACAAGGGGTTCGTCAAGCACCGTCACAGGGCACGGCACCTTCTTTATGCCTTCACACGTTCATGCCAGAAGGCCGCTCATACGCAGGTGGTGTATGGCTTTCCAGGACTTCCTTCTCACACTTAAAGGCATGACCGGTTCCCTCTGCTGTCTCTCATACTCTTTGAAAACGTTCCTCGCGGAACAAGATTGGAATGGCGAGGGACCCTCTACCCTAAGTATGTCTGTGCCACAGGCACGGGGCACATTCCTCGCGCTGCCACACTTACGTTGGAATAGACGAGCATTTTCAGGGAAGGTGTTAGTAGAAACACGGTTTCTCTGCAGTGGTGTTTCTTCAGACTGAAGTGCACGCCGCCTGTTTCGGATTCAACACATACCTGTTGTGACAATGTTCTCCCCGTGACGCCAGAGGTCAGCTCGAAGTCGCCTTCGACACAGACTTGTTTCGCGCCGTTTCGTCTGTGGCTTTCCTTTGGCGAACTCACGTACATTTGGAAAACCCTTCTAGCGTCGTGACCCATGGTGTCCATTGAGCGAAGCCCTCCATACCACGTTGTTCCACGAGGAAGGCCTATCGGGCTTTTCCTCTGCTTCCTTTCATACTTGGCGTAAAGCCGCTTCGATCCTTCGGAAGGGAGAAGGGAGTCGAAGGACCGCTCCTCCGCAGCATTGCTTTTGAGACCTAAGTGTAGAGCTCGTTCCTTACGCTTCCTCCGATTTCCAGACACACACCTCTCTAGGGGACAACTTGTTCGTTGGTGGTCACATTCGACGCACACTTTTCCTCACAATTCCGCGGATGGCATTTTCCTGACGCTTTCACACGAAGTCCTGAAAACGCTTGTCTCTCCCTGAAACAAGATCTGAGTTGAGAGAAGCTTGAGACACAACTCCTTTCTCAAACAGTGGAATATGGCACAGTAGTTGTGCCTTCACTTTTAACGGTGGAAAGTTCTTCCATCTCTTCCCTGTAGGTGGTAGTGGAAAGACTGTTTCCCTACACTTTTCGTTTCTTGAGAGGTGAGTGTAAGACACTTACCTTCTATAGCAACACACACATACCTCCAAAGGCTTCTTTCTTCAAGAACCCAGATGTTAGCGCGAAAGCCTGATGGACATGGCCTCGTTTCTCAGAATTCAGTGTAAGGCTACTACCACTGAGGCTAGCCCGCGTACATTGGAAGACCCATCCACCTCCACGACACAGGACTTAATGGAGAGAAACCCTCCGCCCAACGTGTTCCTCCCTGGACGGTATCGCGCGTTCCATCTCTTTCCTTTCACACCCGGTTTAACAAGCCGCTTCCATCCTTACGAAAAGAGACGGTAGTCGAAGGACGCCAACCCTCGAGATTTGTTCTTAGAGGGAAACAGGCGTATGCCATCTTCCTTGTGCTTCCGCACATCATACATTTCCATACACATCTTTCTTCATGTCACGACGGTAGGCACATTCGAAACGGAGAGCTAAGTCTAGTCTATGTCCCTTACGCCTTCACACCCAATACGGAAAACACTTTCCTCTTTCCTGAAACGATATGATAGTTGAGGGAAGCCTTCTTCACAAGTGGTTTCTCAAGCACCGTCCGTCACAGGGCACATTCTAGATGCTTTCGCCATTTCATGCTAAGTGCTTCTCACCCTTACGTGTATGGCTTTCCTGACGGATTTCCTTCTCACCCTTGAAGCCGTGACCTTTTCCATCTGCTCTCTCATACTCTTGGAAACACTTCCCACGGAACAGGATTTGAATTGCGACAGACATTCTACACTAATTACTTCTGTAGCACAGGCATGGGGCACATTCCTTGCGATTTCACCCTTACATGGGAAAAGTCTACCATGTTCAGGGAAGATGTTAGTGAGTAGTTCGTTTCTCGGCAGGGGTGTTTCTTCAGACTGAAGAGTACTTCCTTTGTTTAGGATTCAACACGTACATTTTGTGACTCTGGATTCCTCGGGAACCCAGATGGAAGCTCGAAGTCGCGTTTGACACAGACTTGGTTCGCAGAGATTAGTGTATGCCTTTCCTTGGGCGAAGTCACATCCTTTTGAAAACCCTTCTATCTTCGTGACACATGGTGTTCGTTGAGGAAAGCCCCCCCAGAAGAAGTTGTTCCGCGAGTATGGTGTATCACTCTTCCTTCCCCTCCGTTTTCTTTCGCACTTTGCTTCAAGCCGCTTCGTCCCTCAGCTAAGCCGATGGCAGTCGAAGGACCGCCCCTCCACAGCAGCGTTGTTTCTTAGACTTAAGTGTATAGCACGTCCCTTACGCTTCCTCCCCTTTCCAGACACACACCTCTCTAGGGGACAACTAGTGTGTTGGTTGTCCCATTCGACCCCCATTTTTCTTCACAAATCAGCGTGTGGCATCTTCCTTGCGCTTTCAAACAAAGTACTGACAACGCTTCTATCTTCCCGAAACAAGATCTGAGTTGGGAGAAGCTTTCGACCCAAGTTCGTTCTCAAGCAGTGGTATATGGCACAGTAGTTGTGCCTTCGCTTTTAACGTTGGAAATTTCCTGCGTCTTCTTCCCTGTAGATGGCAGTGGAAAGACTATTTCTCTCTACCGCTTTGTTCCTTGAGAGGTGAGTGTAAGACACTTACACATATATCTCAAAAGGCGTCATGCTTCCCGCACCGAGAGGTGAGCACGAAATCGTGTTGGACGTGGCCTTGTTTCTCTGAGTTCAGTGGAAGGCGCTGCTGAGGCTAGCTCACGTACCTTTGAAGGCCCTTCCAACTTCATGACACAAGACTTTCGTGGAGAGGGACCCTCCACACACCGTGTTCCTCACTGTAGTGTATCGCGCTTTCCGTCTCTTTTCTCTCGCCCTAAGCTTTAACAAGGTGCTTCCATCCGTACGGAAAGGGCTGGTCGTCGACGGACGGCAACCCTCTAGATTTGTTCTTAGAGTCAAACACCCGTAGGCAAGCCTCCTTACGCTTCCTCACATCATACCTCTCCATACTCATCCTTCTTCATGGAACGAACAGTAGACACATTCGAAACGGACGGCCGACTCTAGGGTACGTCCCTCATGCCTCCACACCCACGACGGAAAACACTTTTATCTTCCTGAAACACTATGATAGCTGAGGGCAGACTTCTTCACAAGGGGTTCGTCAAGCACCGTCACAGGGCACGGCACCTTCTTTATGCCTTCACACGTTCATGCCAGAAGGCCGCTCATACGCAGGTGGTGTATGGCTTTCCAGGACTTCCTTCTCACACTTAAAGGCATGACCGGTTCCCTCTGCTGTCTCTCATACTCTTTGAAAACGTTCCTCGCGGAACAAGATTGGAATGGCGAGGGACCCTCTACCCTAAGTATGTCTGTGCCACAGGCACGGGGCACATTCCTCGCGCTGCCACACTTACGTTGGAATAGACGAGCATTTTCAGGGAAGGTGTTAGTAGAAACACGGTTTCTCTGCAGTGGTGTTTCTTCAGACTGAAGTGCACGCCGCCTGTTTCGGATTCAACACATACCTGTTGTGACAATGTTCTCCCCGTGACGCCAGAGGTCAGCTCGAAGTCGCCTTCGACACAGACTTGTTTCGCGCCGTTTCGTCTGTGGCTTTCCTTTGGCGAACTCACGTACATTTGGAAAACCCTTCTAGCGTCGTGACCCATGGTGTCCATTGAGCGAAGCCCTCCATACCACGTTGTTCCACGAGGAAGGCCTATCGGGCTTTTCCTCTGCTTCCTTTCATACTTGGCGTAAAGCCGCTTCGATCCTTCGGAAGGGAGAAGGGAGTCGAAGGACCGCTCCTCCGCAGCATTGCTTTTGAGACCTAAGTGTAGAGCTCGTTCCTTACGCTTCCTCCGATTTCCAGACACACACCTCTCTAGGGGACAACTTGTTCGTTGGTGGTCACATTCGACGCACACTTTTCCTCACAATTCCGCGGATGGCATTTTCCTGACGCTTTCACACGAAGTCCTGAAAACGCTTGTCTCTCCCTGAAACAAGATCTGAGTTGAGAGAAGCTTGAGACACAACTCCTTTCTCAAACAGTGGAATATGGCACAGTAGTTGTGCCTTCACTTTTAACGGTGGAAAGTTCTTCCATCTCTTCCCTGTAGGTGGTAGTGGAAAGACTGTTTCCCTACACTTTTCGTTTCTTGAGAGGTGAGTGTAAGACACTTACCTTCTATAGCAACACACACATACCTCCAAAGGCTTCTTTCTTCAAGAACCCAGATGTTAGCGCGAAAGCCTGATGGACATGGCCTCGTTTCTCAGAATTCAGTGTAAGGCTACTACCACTGAGGCTAGCCCGCGTACATTGGAAGACCCATCCACCTCCACGACACAGGACTTAATGGAGAGAAACCCTCCGCCCAACGTGTTCCTCCCTGGACGGTATCGCGCGTTCCATCTCTTTCCTTTCACACCCGGTTTAACAAGCCGCTTCCATCCTTACGAAAAGAGACGGTAGTCGAAGGACGCCAACCCTCGAGATTTGTTCTTAGAGGGAAACAGGCGTATGCCATCTTCCTTGTGCTTCCGCACATCATACATTTCCATACACATCTTTCTTCATGTCACGACGGTAGGCACATTCGAAACGGAGAGCTAAGTCTAGTCTATGTCCCTTACGCCTTCACACCCAATACGGAAAACACTTTCCTCTTTCCTGAAACGATATGATAGTTGAGGGAAGCCTTCTTCACAAGTGGTTTCTCAAGCACCGTCCGTCACAGGGCACATTCTAGATGCTTTCGCCATTTCATGCTAAGTGCTTCTCACCCTTACGTGTATGGCTTTCCTGACGGATTTCCTTCTCACCCTTGAAGCCGTGACCTTTTCCATCTGCTCTCTCATACTCTTGGAAACACTTCCCACGGAACAGGATTTGAATTGCGACAGACATTCTACACTAATTACTTCTGTAGCACAGGCATGGGGCACATTCCTTGCGATTTCACCCTTACATGGGAAAAGTCTACCATGTTCAGGGAAGATGTTAGTGAGTAGTTCGTTTCTCGGCAGGGGTGTTTCTTCAGACTGAAGAGTACTTCCTTTGTTTAGGATTCAACACGTACATTTTGTGACTCTGGATTCCTCGGGAACCCAGATGGAAGCTCGAAGTCGCGTTTGACACAGACTTGGTTCGCAGAGATTAGTGTATGCCTTTCCTTGGGCGAAGTCACATCCTTTTGAAAACCCTTCTATCTTCGTGACACATGGTGTTCGTTGAGGAAAGCCCCCCCAGAAGAAGTTGTTCCGCGAGTATGGTGTATCACTCTTCCTTCCCCTCCGTTTTCTTTCGCACTTTGCTTCAAGCCGCTTCGTCCCTCAGCAAAGCCGATGGCAGTCGAAGGACCGCCCCTCCACAGCAGCGTTGTTTCTTAGACTTAAGTGTATAGCACGTCCCTTACGCTTCCTCCCCTTTCCAGACACACACCTCTCTAGGGGACAACTAGTGTGTTGGTTGTCCCATTCGACCCCCATTTTTCTTCACAAATCAGCGTGTGGCATCTTCCTTGCGCTTTCAAACAAAGTACTGACAACGCTTCTATCTTCCCGAAACAAGATCTGAGTTGGGAGAAGCTTTCGACCCAAGTTCGTTCTCAAGCAGTGGTATATGGCACAGTAGTTGTGCCTTCGCTTTTAACGTTGGAAATTTCCTGCGTCTTCTTCCCTGTAGATGGCAGTGGAAAGACTATTTCTCTCTACCGCTTTGTTCCTTGAGAGGTGAGTGTAAGACACTTACACATATATCTCAAAAGGCGTCATGCTTCCCGCACCGAGAGGTGAGCACGAAATCGTGTTGGACGTGGCCTTGTTTCTCTGAGTTCAGTGGAAGGCGCTGCTGAGGCTAGCTCACGTACCTTTGAAGGCCCTTCCAACTTCATGACACAAGACTTTCGTGGAGAGGGACCCTCCACACACCGTGTTCCTCACTGTAGTGTATCGCGCTTTCCGTCTCTTTTCTCTCGCCCTAAGCTTTAACAAGGTGCTTCCATCCGTACGGAAAGGGCTGGTCGTCGACGGACGGCAACCCTCTAGATTTGTTCTTAGAGTCAAACACCCGTAGGCAAGCCTCCTTACGCTTCCTCACATCATACCTCTCCATACTCATCCTTCTTCATGGAACGAACAGTAGACACATTCGAAACGGACGGCCGACTCTAGGGTACGTCCCTCATGCCTCCACACCCACGACGGAAAACACTTTTATCTTCCTGAAACACTATGATAGCTGAGGGCAGACTTCTTCACAAGGGGTTCGTCAAGCACCGTCACAGGGCACGGCACCTTCTTTATGCCTTCACACGTTCATGCCAGAAGGCCGCTCATACGCAGGTGGTGTATGGCTTTCCAGGACTTCCTTCTCACACTTAAAGGCATGACCGGTTCCCTCTGCTGTCTCTCATACTCTTTGAAAACGTTCCTCGCGGAACAAGATTGGAATGGCGAGGGACCCTCTACCCTAAGTATGTCTGTGCCACAGGCACGGGGCACATTCCTCGCGCTGCCACACTTACGTTGGAATAGACGAGCATTTTCAGGGAAGGTGTTAGTAGAAACACGGTTTCTCTGCAGTGGTGTTTCTTCAGACTGAAGTGCACGCCGCCTGTTTCGGATTCAACACATACCTGTTGTGACAATGTTCTCCCCGTGACGCCAGAGGTCAGCTCGAAGTCGCCTTCGACACAGACTTGTTTCGCGCCGTTTCGTCTGTGGCTTTCCTTTGGCGAACTCACGTACATTTGGAAAACCCTTCTAGCGTCGTGACCCATGGTGTCCATTGAGCGAAGCCCTCCATACCACGTTGTTCCACGAGGAAGGCCTATCGGGCTTTTCCTCTGCTTCCTTTCATACTTGGCGTAAAGCCGCTTCGATCCTTCGGAAGGGAGAAGGGAGTCGAAGGACCGCTCCTCCGCAGCATTGCTTTTGAGACCTAAGTGTAGAGCTCGTTCCTTACGCTTCCTCCGATTTCCAGACACACACCTCTCTAGGGGACAACTTGTTCGTTGGTGGTCACATTCGACGCACACTTTTCCTCACAATTCCGCGGATGGCATTTTCCTGACGCTTTCACACGAAGTCCTGAAAACGCTTGTCTCTCCCTGAAACAAGATCTGAGTTGAGAGAAGCTTGAGACACAACTCCTTTCTCAAACAGTGGAATATGGCACAGTAGTTGTGCCTTCACTTTTAACGGTGGAAAGTTCTTCCATCTCTTCCCTGTAGGTGGTAGTGGAAAGACTGTTTCCCTACACTTTTCGTTTCTTGAGAGGTGAGTGTAAGACACTTACCTTCTATAGCAACACACACATACCTCCAAAGGCTTCTTTCTTCAAGAACCCAGATGTTAGCGCGAAAGCCTGATGGACATGGCCTCGTTTCTCAGAATTCAGTGTAAGGCTACTACCACTGAGGCTAGCCCGCGTACATTGGAAGACCCATCCACCTCCACGACACAGGACTTAATGGAGAGAAACCCTCCGCCCAACGTGTTCCTCCCTGGACGGTATCGCGCGTTCCATCTCTTTCCTTTCACACCCGGTTTAACAAGCCGCTTCCATCCTTACGAAAAGAGACGGTAGTCGAAGGACGCCAACCCTCGAGATTTGTTCTTAGAGGGAAACAGGCGTATGCCATCTTCCTTGTGCTTCCGCACATCATACATTTCCATACACATCTTTCTTCATGTCACGACGGTAGGCACATTCGAAACGGAGAGCTAAGTCTAGTCTATGTCCCTTACGCCTTCACACCCAATACGGAAAACACTTTCCTCTTTCCTGAAACGATATGATAGTTGAGGGAAGCCTTCTTCACAAGTGGTTTCTCAAGCACCGTCCGTCACAGGGCACATTCTAGATGCTTTCGCCATTTCATGCTAAGTGCTTCTCACCCTTACGTGTATGGCTTTCCTGACGGATTTCCTTCTCACCCTTGAAGCCGTGACCTTTTCCATCTGCTCTCTCATACTCTTGGAAACACTTCCCACGGAACAGGATTTGAATTGCGACAGACATTCTACACTAATTACTTCTGTAGCACAGGCATGGGGCACATTCCTTGCGATTTCACCCTTACATGGGAAAAGTCTACCATGTTCAGGGAAGATGTTAGTGAGTAGTTCGTTTCTCGGCAGGGGTGTTTCTTCAGACTGAAGAGTACTTCCTTTGTTTAGGATTCAACACGTACATTTTGTGACTCTGGATTCCTCGGGAACCCAGATGGAAGCTCGAAGTCGCGTTTGACACAGACTTGGTTCGCAGAGATTAGTGTATGCCTTTCCTTGGGCGAAGTCACATCCTTTTGAAAACCCTTCTATCTTCGTGACACATGGTGTTCGTTGAGGAAAGCCCCCCCAGAAGAAGTTGTTCCGCGAGTATGGTGTATCACTCTTCCTTCCCCTCCGTTTTCTTTCGCACTTTGCTTCAAGCCGCTTCGTCCCTCAGCAAAGCCGATGGCAGTCGAAGGACCGCCCCTCCACAGCAGCGTTGTTTCTTAGACTTAAGTGTATAGCACGTCCCTTACGCTTCCTCCCCTTTCCAGACACACACCTCTCTAGGGGACAACTAGTGTGTTGGTTGTCCCATTCGACCCCCATTTTTCTTCACAAATCAGCGTGTGGCATCTTCCTTGCGCTTTCAAACAAAGTACTGACAACGCTTCTATCTTCCCGAAACAAGATCTGAGTTGGGAGAAGCTTTCGACCCAAGTTCGTTCTCAAGCAGTGGTATATGGCACAGTAGTTGTGCCTTCGCTTTTAACGTTGGAAATTTCCTGCGTCTTCTTCCCTGTAGATGGCAGTGGAAAGACTATTTCTCTCTACCGCTTTGTTCCTTGAGAGGTGAGTGTAAGACACTTACACATATATCTCAAAAGGCGTCATGCTTCCCGCACCGAGAGGTGAGCACGAAATCGTGTTGGACGTGGCCTTGTTTCTCTGAGTTCAGTGGAAGGCGCTGCTGAGGCTAGCTCACGTACCTTTGAAGGCCCTTCCAACTTCATGACACAAGACTTTCGTGGAGAGGGACCCTCCACACACCGTGTTCCTCACTGTAGTGTATCGCGCTTTCCGTCTCTTTTCTCTCGCCCTAAGCTTTAACAAGGTGCTTCCATCCGTACGGAAAGGGCTGGTCGTCGACGGACGGCAACCCTCTAGATTTGTTCTTAGAGTCAAACACCCGTAGGCAAGCCTCCTTACGCTTCCTCACATCATACCTCTCCATACTCATCCTTCTTCATGGAACGAACAGTAGACACATTCGAAACGGACGGCCGACTCTAGGGTACGTCCCTCATGCCTCCACACCCACGACGGAAAACACTTTTATCTTCCTGAAACACTATGATAGCTGAGGGCAGACTTCTTCACAAGGGGTTCGTCAAGCACCGTCACAGGGCACGGCACCTTCTTTATGCCTTCACACGTTCATGCCAGAAGGCCGCTCATACGCAGGTGGTGTATGGCTTTCCAGGACTTCCTTCTCACACTTAAAGGCATGACCGGTTCCCTCTGCTGTCTCTCATACTCTTTGAAAACGTTCCTCGCGGAACAAGATTGGAATGGCGAGGGACCATCTACCCTAAGTATGTCTGTGCCACAGGCACGGGGCACATTCCTCGCGCTGCCACACTTACGTTGGAATAGACGAGCATTTTCAGGGAAGGTGTTAGTAGAAACACGGTTTCTCTGCAGTGGTGTTTCTTCAGACTGAAGTGCACGCCGCCTGTTTCGGATTCAACACATACCTGTTGTGACAATGTTCTCCCCGTGACGCCAGAGGTCAGCTCGAAGTCGCCTTCGACACAGACTTGTTTCGCGCCGTTTCGTCTGTGGCTTTCCTTTGGCGAACTCACGTACATTTGGAAAACCCTTCTAGCGTCGTGACCCATGGTGTCCATTGAGCGAAGCCCTCCATACCACGTTGTTCCACGAGGAAGGCCTATCGGGCTTTTCCTCTGCTTCCTTTCATACTTGGCGTAAAGCCGCTTCGATCCTTCGGAAGGGAGAAGGGAGTCGAAGGACCGCTCCTCCGCAGCATTGCTTTTGAGACCTAAGTGTAGAGCTCGTTCCTTACGCTTCCTCCGATTTCCAGACACACACCTCTCTAGGGGACAACTTGTTCGTTGGTGGTCACATTCGACGCACACTTTTCCTCACAATTCCGCGGATGGCATTTTCCTGACGCTTTCACACGAAGTCCTGAAAACGCTTGTCTCTCCCTGAAACAAGATCTGAGTTGAGAGAAGCTTGAGACACAACTCCTTTCTCAAACAGTGGAATATGGCACAGTAGTTGTGCCTTCACTTTTAACGGTGGAAAGTTCTTCCATCTCTTCCCTGTAGGTGGTAGTGGAAAGACTGTTTCCCTACACTTTTCGTTTCTTGAGAGGTGAGTGTAAGACACTTACCTTCTATAGCAACACACACATACCTCCAAAGGCTTCTTTCTTCAAGAACCCAGATGTTAGCGCGAAAGCCTGATGGACATGGCCTCGTTTCTCAGAATTCAGTGTAAGGCTACTACCACTGAGGCTAGCCCGCGTACATTGGAAGACCCATCCACCTCCACGACACAGGACTTAATGGAGAGAAACCCTCCGCCCAACGTGTTCCTCCCTGGACGGTATCGCGCGTTCCATCTCTTTCCTTTCACACCCGGTTTAACAAGCCGCTTCCATCCTTACGAAAAGAGACGGTAGTCGAAGGACGCCAACCCTCGAGATTTGTTCTTAGAGGGAAACAGGCGTATGCCATCTTCCTTGTGCTTCCGCACATCATACATTTCCATACACATCTTTCTTCATGTCACGACGGTAGGCACATTCGAAACGGAGAGCTAAGTCTAGTCTATGTCCCTTACGCCTTCACACCCAATACGGAAAACACTTTCCTCTTTCCTGAAACGATATGATAGTTGAGGGAAGCCTTCTTCACAAGTGGTTTCTCAAGCACCGTCCGTCACAGGGCACATTCTAGATGCTTTCGCCATTTCATGCTAAGTGCTTCTCACCCTTACGTGTATGGCTTTCCTGACGGATTTCCTTCTCACCCTTGAAGCCGTGACCTTTTCCATCTGCTCTCTCATACTCTTGGAAACACTTCCCACGGAACAGGATTTGAATTGCGACAGACATTCTACACTAATTACTTCTGTAGCACAGGCATGGGGCACATTCCTTGCGATTTCACCCTTACATGGGAAAAGTCTACCATGTTCAGGGAAGATGTTAGTGAGTAGTTCGTTTCTCGGCAGGGGTGTTTCTTCAGACTGAAGAGTACTTCCTTTGTTTAGGATTCAACACGTACATTTTGTGACTCTGGATTCCTCGGGAACCCAGATGGAAGCTCGAAGTCGCGTTTGACACAGACTTGGTTCGCAGAGATTAGTGTATGCCTTTCCTTGGGCGAAGTCACATCCTTTTGAAAACCCTTCTATCTTCGTGACACATGGTGTTCGTTGAGGAAAGCCCCCCAGAAGAAGTTGTTCCGCGAGTATGGTGTATCACTCTTCCTTCCCCTCCGTTTTCTTTCGCACTTTGCTTCATGCCGCTTCGTCCCTCAGCAAAGCCGATGGCAGTCGAAGGACCGCCCTCCACAGCAGCGTTGTTTCTTAGACTTAAGTGTATAGCACGTCCCTTACGCTTCCTCCCCTTTCCAGACACACACCTCTCTAGGGGACAACTAGTGTGTTGGTTGTCCCATTCGACCCCCATTTTTCTTCACAAATCAGCGTGTGGCATCTTCCTTGCGCTTTCAAACAAAGTACTGACAACGCTTCTATCTTCCCGAAACAAGATCTGAGTTGGGAGAAGCTTTCGACCCAAGTTCGTTCTCAAGCAGTGGTATATGGCACAGTAGTTGTGCCTTCGCTTTTAACGTTGGAAATTTCCTGCGTCTTCTTCCCTGTAGATGGCAGTGGAAAGACTATTTCTCTCTACCGCTTTGTTCCTTGAGAGGTGAGTGTAAGACACTTACACATATATCTCAAAAGGCGTCATGCTTCCCGCACCGAGAGGTGAGCACGAAATCGTGTTGGACGTGGCCTTGTTTCTCTGAGTTCAGTGGAAGGCGCTGCTGAGGCTAGCTCACGTACCTTTGAAGGCCCTTCCAACTTCATGACACAAGACTTTCGTGGAGAGGGACCCTCCACACACCGTGTTCCTCACTGTAGTGTATCGCGCTTTCCGTCTCTTTTCTCTCGCCCTAAGCTTTAACAAGGTGCTTCCATCCGTACGGAAAGGGCTGGTCGTCGACGGACGGCAACCCTCTAGATTTGTTCTTAGAGTCAAACACCCGTAGGCAAGCCTCCTTACGCTTCCTCACATCATACCTCTCCCATACTCATCCTTCTTCATGGAACGAACAGTAGACACATTCGAAACGGACGGCCGACTCTAGGGTACGTCCCTCATGCCTCCACACCCACGACGGAAAACACTTTTATCTTCCTGAAACACTATGATAGCTGAGGGCAGACTTCTTCACAAGGGGTTCGTCAAGCACCGTCACAGGGCACGGCACCTTCTTTATGCCTTCACACGTTCATGCCAGAAGGCCGCTCATACGCAGGTGGTGTATGGCTTTCCAGGACTTCCTTCTCACACTTAAAGGCATGACCGGTTCCCTCTGCTGTCTCTCATACTCTTTGAAAACGTTCCTCGCGGAACAAGATTGGAATGGCGAGGGACCCTCTACCCTAAGTATGTCTGTGCCACAGGCACGGGGCACATTCCTCGCGCTGCCACACTTACGTTGGAATAGACGAGCATTTTCAGGGAAGGTGTTAGTAGAAACACGGTTTCTCTGCAGTGGTGTTTCTTCAGACTGAAGTGCACGCCGCCTGTTTCGGATTCAACACATACCTGTTGTGACAATGTTCTCCCCGTGACGCCAGAGGTCAGCTCGAAGTCGCCTTCGACACAGACTTGTTTCGCGCCGTTTCGTCTGTGGCTTTCCTTTGGCGAACTCACGTACATTTGGAAAACCCTTCTAGCGTCGTGACCCATGGTGTCCATTGAGCGAAGCCCTCCATACCACGTTGTTCCACGAGGAAGGCCTATCGGGCTTTTCCTCTGCTTCCTTTCATACTTGGCGTAAAGCCGCTTCGATCCTTCGGAAGGGAGAAGGGAGTCGAAGGACCGCTCCTCCGCAGCATTGCTTTTGAGACCTAAGTGTAGAGCTCGTTCCTTACGCTTCCTCCGATTTCCAGACACACACCTCTCTAGGGGACAACTTGTTCGTTGGTGGTCACATTCGACGCACACTTTTCCTCACAATTCCGCGGATGGCATTTTTCCTGACGCTTTCACAACGAAGTCCTGAAACGCTTGTCTCTCCCTGAAACAAGTCTGAGTTGAGAGAAGCTTGAGACACAACTCCTTTCTCAAACAGTGGAATATGGCACAGTAGTTGTGCCTTCACTTTTAACGGTGGAAAGTTCTTCCATCT
>NW_028275075.1:0-86360 GCF_037043125.1 Eumetopias jubatus | reverse complement strand
AGTCTGAAGAAACACCACTCCCGAGAAACCGTGTGTCTACTAACATCTTCCCTGAAAATGGTAGGCTTTTCCCATGGAAGTGTGAAATCGCAATGTATGGGCCCCATGCCTGTGCTACAGAAGTCCTTAGTGTCGATAGTCTGTCGCCATTCAAATCCTGTTCCGTGAGAAGTGTTTTCAAGAGTAGGAGTGAGAGCAGATGGAAAAGGACACGGTTTTACGTGTGAGAAGGAAATCCGTCAAGAAAGACATACACGGAAGGATGAGAAGCACTTTAGCATGAAATGGTGCAGGCACCTAGAATGGGCCCTGTGACGGTGCTTGAGAAACCACTTGTGAAGAAGTCTTCCCTCAACTATCATATCGTTTCGGTGAGAGGAAAGTGTTTTCCGTAGTGGGTGTGAAGGCGTAAGGGACATCGGCTCGACGTAGCTCTCCGCTTCGAATTGGCCTACTGTCGTGGCCATGAAGAAAGATGTGCATGGACATGGATAATGTGCGGAAGCGTAAGGAAGATGGCATACGTCTGTTAAACTCTAAGAACAAATCTCGAGGGTTGCCGTCCTTCGACTACCACCTCTTTTCGTAAGGATGGAAGCAGCTTGGGAAACCTAGCGTGAACGAAAAGCGATGGAACGCGCGATCCTCTACAGGGAGGAACCCGTTGGGCGGAGGGTTTCTCTCCATCAAGTCCTGTGTCATGGAGGTGGATGGGTCTTCAAATGCACGTGGACTAGCCTCAGTAGTAGTAGCCTCACACTGAATTCTGAGAAACGAGTCCATGTCCAACAGGCTTTCGTGCTAACATCTGGGTTCTTGAAGAAAGAAGCCTTTGGAGAGATGAGTGTTGCTATATAAGGTAAGGGTCTTACACTCACCTCTCAAGGAACAAAACGGTAGGGAAATAGTCTTTCCACTGCCACCTGCAGGGAAAAAGATGGAAGAACTTTCCAACGTTACCAGTGAAGGCACAACTCCTGTGCCATATACCACTGTTTGAGAAAGAGTTGTGTCGAAAGCTTCTCTCAACTCAAATCTTGTTTCAGGAAGATAGAAGCGCTTTCAGGACTTCGTGTGAACGCGTAAGGAAAGTGCCATACGCTGAATTGTGAAGAGACATGTGGGTCGAATGTGACCACCAACTAACAAGTTGTCCCCTAGAGAGGTGTGTGTGTGGCAATCGGAGGAAGTGTAAGGAACGAGCTCTACACTTAATTCTAAAAAGGCAATGCTGTGGAGGAGCGGTCCTTCGTCTACCTTCTCCTTTCCGAAGGATCGAGGCGGGCATACGCCAAGTGTGAAAGGAAGCAGAGGAAAGGCCTGATATACCTTCCTCGTGGAACAACTTTGTATGGAGGGCTTCGCTCAATGGACACCATGGGTCACGACGCTAAAAGGGGTTTCCAAATGTATGTGAGTTCGCCAAAGGAAAGCCACAGACTCAACTGCGCGAAACAAGTCTGTGTCAAACCCGACTTCGAGCTTACGACTGGCGTCACGGGGAAAACATAGTCACAACAGGTATGTGTTGAATCCGAAACAGGCGGCGTGCACTTCAGTCTCAGGAAACATCAGTGCAGAGAAACCGTGTTTCTACGAACATCTTCCCTGAAAATGCTTGTCTATTCCAATGTAAGTGCGGCAGCGCAAGGCATGTGCCCCATGCCTGTGCCACAGAAATGGTCAGTGTAGATTGTCTCTCCCAATTCAAATCTTGTTCCGTGAGGAATGTTTTCAAGAGTATGAGAGAGATCAGAGGGGAAAGGTCATGCCTTCAAGTGGGAGAAGGATATCCTGGAAAGCCATACACCTACGTATGAGCGGCATTCTGGCATGAACGTGTGAAGGCATAGAGAATGTGCCGTCACCTGGGACGTTGCTTGACCAACCGCTTGGGAAGAAGTCCTCCCTCAGCTATCCTACAGTTTCAGGAAGATAAAAGTGTTTTCCGTAGTGGGTGTGAAGGCATGAGGGACGTACCCAAGAGTTAGCCGTCCGTCCCGAATGTGTCTCCTGTCGTTCCATGAAGAAGGATGAGTATGGATATGTATGATGTGAGGAAGCATGAGGAGGATTGCCTCCCCATGGTTAACTCTAAGAACAAATCTAGAGGTTTGCCGTCCGTCGACGACCCGCTCTTTCCCTACGGATGGAAGCACCTTGTTACAACGTAGTGCGAAAGGAAAGAGACGGAAAGTACGATACACTACGGTGAGGAACACGTTGTGGGGAGGGTTTCTCTCCACGAAAGTCTTGTGTCATGAAGTTGGAGTGCCATCAAATATACGTGTGCTCGCCTCAGCAGCGCCTTCCACTGGAC
Organism: Eumetopias jubatus; assembly: GCF_037043125.1. Taxonomy (NCBI): domain Eukaryota; kingdom Metazoa; phylum Chordata; class Mammalia; order Carnivora; family Otariidae; genus Eumetopias; species Eumetopias jubatus. The sequence continues at coordinate 84,040 of NW_028275075.1, read as the reverse complement.
ACAGAGAAACAAGGCCACGTCCAACACGATTTCGTGCTCACCTCTTGGTTCGGGAAGCATGAAGCCTTTGGAGATATAGGTGTAAGTGTCTGACACTAAGCTCTCAAGGAACAAAACGGTAGAGAAATCGCCTTTCCACGACCATCTACAGGGAAGAAGATGGAGGAAAGTCCCGACGTTGAAAGCGAAGGGACAAGTACAGTGCCATATACCACTGCTTGAGAACGAACTTGTGTCGAAAGCTTCTCCCAACTCAGATCTTGTTTCGGGAAGATAGAAGCGTTGTCAGTACTTTGTGTGAAAACACAAGGAAAACACCACACGCTGAATGGTGAAGAAACATGTGGCTCGAATGTGACCACCAACACACTAGGAGTCCCCTAGAGAGGAGTGTGTCTGGAAATGGGAGGAAGCGTAAGGAACGTGCTATACACTTAAGTCTAAGAAACAACGCTGTGGCGGTGCGGTCCTTCGTCTACCTTCTCCTTTCCGAAGGATCGAAGCGGCCTTGCGCCAAGTGTGAAAGGAAGCGGAGGAAAAGCCTGATATACCTTCCTCGTGGAACAACATTTATGGAGGGCTTCTCCCAATGGGCAACATGGGCCATGTTGGGTTTTGCAAATGTATGTGAGTTCGCCAGAGGAAAGCCACAGACTCAACTGCGCGAAACAAGTCTGAGTCAAACCCGACTTCGAGCTTACGACTGGCGTCACGGGGAAATCAGAGTCACAACAGGTATTTGTTGAATCCGAAACAGGCGGCGTGCACTTCAGTCTGAGGAAACAGAGAAACCGTGTTTCTTCTAACATCTTCCCTGAAAATGCGTGTCTATTCCAGTGGAAGTGTGGCAGCGCAAGGCATGTGCCCCAGGCCTGTGCCACAGAAATAGTTAGTGTAGATTGTCTCTCCCGATTCAAATCTTGTTCCGTGAAGAATGTTTCCAAGAGTATGAAAGAGAGCAGACGGGAAATGTCATGCCTTCAAGTGGGAGAAGGAAATCCTGGAAAGCCATACACCGACGTATGCGCGGCATTCTGGTAGGAACGTGTGAAGGCATAAAGAATGTGCCGTGCCCTGTGACGGTGCTTGACCAACCGCTTGTGAGGAAGTCTTCCCTCAGCTATCATATTGTTTCAGGAAGATAAAAGTGTTTTCCCTAGTGGGTGTGAAGGCATGAGGGACGTACCCTAGAGTTAGCCGTCCGTTCCGAATGTGTCTACTGTCGTTCCATGTAGAAGGATGAGTATGGAAATGTATGATGTGAGGAAGCATAAGGAGGATGGCCTACGGGTGTTTAACTCTAAGAACAAATCTAGACGGTTGCCGTCCGTCGACGACCAGCTCTTTCCCTACGGGTGGAAGCACCTTGTTACAACTTAGTGCGAACGAAAAGAGACGGAAAGCGCGATACACTCCGGCGAGGAACACGTTGTGCGGAGGGTTTCTCTCCACGAAAGTCTGTGTCGTGACGTTGGAAGGGCCTTCAAATGTACGTGAGCTCGCCTCAGCAGCGCCTTCCACTGAACTCAGAGAAACAAGGCCACGTCCAACACGATTTCGGGCTAACCTCTTGGTTCGGGAAGCATGAAGCCGTTGGAGATGTATGTGTAAGCGTCTGACACTCAGCTCTCAAGGAACAAAACGGTAGAGAAATCGCCTTTCCCACTACCATCTCCAGGGAAGAAGATGGAGGAAGGTTCCGACGTTTAAAAGCGAAGGCACAAGTACTGTGCCATATAACACTGCTTGAGAACGAACTTGTGTCGAAAGCTTCTCCCAACTCAGATCTTGTTTCGGGAAGATCGAAGCGTTGTCAGTACTTTGTGTGAAAACACAGGGAAAATTCCACACGCTGAATGGTGAAGAAACATGTGGCTCGAATGTGACCACCAACACACTAGTAGTCCCCTAGAGAGGTGTGTGTCTGGAAATGGGAGGAAGCGTAAGGAACGTGCTATACACTTAAGTCTAAGAAACAACGCTGTGGCGGTGCGTTCCTTCGACTGCCATCTGCTTTGCTAAGGAACGAAGCGGCTTGAAGCAAAGTGTGAAAGAATCCGGAGGGGAAGGAAGAGAGATCTACCTTACTCGCGGAACAAATTCTTATGGAGGGCATTTCTCAACGAACACCATGTGTCACGACGATGGAAGGGTGTTCAAATGTAGGCGCCTTCGCCAAAGGAAAGGCATACACGAATCTCTGCGAAGCAAGTCTCTGTCAAACGCGACTTCGAGCTTCCAACTGGGTTCCCGCGGAATCCCTAGTCACCAAACGTACGTGTTGAATCCTAAACGAAGGGAGTGCTCTTCAGTCTGAAGAAACACCACTCCCGAGAAACCGTGTGTCTACTAACATCTTCCCTGAAAATGGTAGGCTTTTCCCATGGAAGTGTGAAATCGCAATGTATGGGCCCCATGCCTGTGCTACAGAAGTCCTTAGTGTCGATAGTCTGTCGCCATTCAAATCCTGTTCCGTGAGAAGTGTTTTCAAGAGTAGGAGTGAGAGCAGATGGAAAAGGACACGGTTTTACGTGTGAGAAGGAAATCCGTCAAGAAAGACATACACGGAAGGATGAGAAGCACTTTAGCATGAAATGGTGCAGGCACCTAGAATGGGCCCTGTGACGGTGCTTGAGAAACCACTTGTGAAGAAGTCTTCCCTCAACTATCATATCGTTTCGGTGAGAGGAAAGTGTTTTCCGTAGTGGGTGTGAAGGCGTAAGGGACATCGGCTCGACGTAGCTCTCCGCTTCGAATTGGCCTACTGTCGTGGCCATGAAGAAAGATGTGCATGGACATGGATAATGTGCGGAAGCGTAAGGAAGATGGCATACGTCTGTTAAACTCTAAGAACAAATCTCGAGGGTTGCCGTCCTTCGACTACCACCTCTTTTCGTAAGGATGGAAGCAGCTTGGGAAACCTAGCGTGAACGAAAAGCGATGGAACGCGCGATCCTCTACAGGGAGGAACCCGTTGGGCGGAGGGTTTCTCTCCATCAAGTCCTGTGTCATGGAGGTGGATGGGTCTTCAAATGCACGTGGACTAGCCTCAGTAGTAGTAGCCTCACACTGAATTCTGAGAAACGAGTCCATGTCCAACAGGCTTTCGTGCTAACATCTGGGTTCTTGAAGAAAGAAGCCTTGGAGAGATGAGTGTTGCTATATAAGGTAAGGGTCTTACACTCACCTCTCAAGGAACAAAACGGTAGGGAAATAGTCTTTCCACTGCCACCTGCAGGGAAAAAGATGGAAGAACTTTCCAACGTTACCAGTGAAGGCACAACTCCTGTGCCATATACCACTGTTTGAGAAAGAGTTGTGTCGAAAGCTTCTCTCAACTCAAATCTTGTTTCAGGAAGATAGAAGCGCTTTCAGGACTTCGTGTGAACGCGTAAGGAAAGTGCCATACGCTGAATTGTGAAGAGACATGTGGGTCGAATGTGACCACCAACTAACAAGTTGTCCCCTAGAGAGGTGTGTGTGTGGCAATCGGAGGAAGTGTAAGGAACGAGCTCTACACTTAATTCTAAAAAGCAATGCTGTGGAGGAGCGGTCCTTCGTCTACCTTCTCCTTTCCGAAGGATCGAGGCGGGCATACGCCAAGTGTGAAAGGAAGCAGAGGAAAGGCCTGATATACCTTCCTCGTGGAACAACTTTGTATGGAGGGCTTCGCTCAATGGACACCATGGGTCACGACGCTAAAAGGGTTTCCAAATGTATGTGAGTTCGCCAAAGGAAAGCCACAGACTCAACTGCGCGAAACAAGTCTGTGTCAAACCCGACTTCGAGCTTACGACTGGCGTCACGGGGAAAACATAGTCACAACAGGTATGTGTTGAATCCGAAACAGGCGGCGTGCACTTCAGTCTCAGGAAACATCAGTGCAGAGAAACCGTGTTTCTACGAACATCTTCCCTGAAAATGCTTGTCTATTCCAATGTAAGTGCGGCAGCGCAAGGCATGTGCCCCATGCCTGTGCCACAGAAATGGTCAGTGTAGATTGTCTCTCCCAATTCAAATCTTGTTCCGTGAGGAATGTTTTCAAGAGTATGAGAGAGATCAGAGGGGAAAGGTCATGCCTTCAAGTGGGAGAAGGATATCCTGGAAAGCCATACACCTACGTATGAGCGGCATTCTGGCATGAACGTGTGAAGGCATAGAGAATGTGCCGTCACCTGGGACGTTGCTTGACCAACCGCTTGGGAAGAAGTCCTCCCTCAGCTATCCTACAGTTTCAGGAAGATAAAAGTGTTTTCCGTAGTGGGTGTGAAGGGCATGAGGGACGTACCCAAGAGTTAGCCGTCCGTCCCGAATGTGTCTCCTGTCGTTCCATGAAGAAGGATGAGTATGGATATGTATGATGTGAGGAAGCATGAGGAGGATTGCCTCCCCATGGTTAACTCTAAGAACAAATCTAGAGGTTTGCCGTCCGTCGACGACCCGCTCTTTCCCTACGGATGGAAGCACCTTGTTACAACGTAGTGCGAAAGGAAAGAGACGGAAAGTACGATACACTACGGTGAGGAACACGTTGTGGGGAGGGTTTCTCTCCACGAAAGTCTTGTGTCATGAAGTTGGAGTGCCATCAAATATACGTGTGCTCGCCTCAGCAGCGCCTTCCACTGGACACAGAGAAACAAGGCCACGTCCAACACGATTTCGTGCTCACCTCTTGGTTCGGGAAGCATGAAGCCTTTGGAGATATAGGTGTAAGTGTCTGACACTAAGCTCTCAAGGAACAAAACGGTAGAGAAATCGCCTTTCCACGACCATCTACAGGGAAGAAGATGGAGGAAAGTCCCGACGTTGAAAGCGAAGGGACAAGTACAGTGCCATATACCACTGCTTGAGAACGAACTTGTGTCGAAAGCTTCTCCCAACTCAGATCTTGTTTCGGGAAGATAGAAGCGTTGTCAGTACTTTGTGTGAAAACACAAGGAAAACACCACACGCTGAATGGTGAAGAAACATGTGGCTCGAATGTGACCACCAACACACTAGGAGTCCCCTAGAGAGGAGTGTGTCTGGAAATGGGAGGAAGCGTAAGGAACGTGCTATACACTTAAGTCTAAGAAACAACGCTGTGGCGGTGCGGTCCTTCGTCTACCTTCTCCTTTCCGAAGGATCGAAGCGGCCTTGCGCCAAGTGTGAAAGGAAGCGGAGGAAAAGCCTGATATACCTTCCTCGTGGAACAACATTTATGGAGGGCTTCTCCCAATGGGCAACATGGGCCATGTTGGGTTTTGCAAATGTATGTGAGTTCGCCAGAGGAAAGCCACAGACTCAACTGCGCGAAACAAGTCTGAGTCAAACCCGACTTCGAGCTTACGACTGGCGTCACGGGGAAATCAGAGTCACAACAGGTATTTGTTGAATCCGAAACAGGCGGCGTGCACTTCAGTCTGAGGAAACAGAGAAACCGTGTTTCTTCTAACATCTTCCCTGAAAATGCGTGTCTATTCCAGTGGAAGTGTGGCAGCGCAAGGCATGTGCCCCAGGCCTGTGCCACAGAAATAGTTAGTGTAGATTGTCTCTCCCGATTCAAATCTTGTTCCGTGAAGAATGTTTCCAAGAGTATGAAAGAGAGCAGACGGGAAATGTCATGCCTTCAAGTGGGAGAAGGAAATCCTGGAAAGCCATACACCGACGTATGCGCGGCATTCTGGTAGGAACGTGTGAAGGCATAAAGAATGTGCCGTGCCCTGTGACGGTGCTTGACCAACCGCTTGTGAGGAAGTCTTCCCTCAGCTATCATATTGTTTCAGGAAGATAAAAGTGTTTTCCCTAGTGGGTGTGAAGGCATGAGGGACGTACCCTAGAGTTAGCCGTCCGTTCCGAATGTGTCTACTGTCGTTCCATGTAGAAGGATGAGTATGGAAATGTATGATGTGAGGAAGCATAAGGAGGATGGCCTACGGGTGTTTAACTCTAAGAACAAATCTAGACGGTTGCCGTCCGTCGACGACCAGCTCTTTCCCTACGGGTGGAAGCACCTTGTTACAACTTAGTGCGAACGCAAAGAGACGGAAAGCGCGATACACTCCGGCGAGGAACACGTTGTGCGGAGGGTTTCTCTCCACGAAAGTCTTGTGTCGTGACGTTGGAAGGGCCTTCAAATGTACGTGAGCTCGCCTCAGCAGCGCCTTCCACTGAACTCAGAGAAACAAGGCCACGTCCAACACGATTTCGGGCTAACCTCTTGGTTCGGGAAGCATGAAGCCGTTGGAGATGTATGTGTAAGCGTCTGACACTCAGCTCTCAAGGAACAAAACGGTAGAGAAATCGCCTTTCCACTACCATCTCCAGGGAAGAAGATGGAGGAAGGTTCCGACGTTAAAAGCGAAGGCACAAGTACTGTGCCATATAACACTGCTTGAGAACGAACTTGTGTCGAAAGCTTCTCCCAACTCAGATCTTGTTTCGGGAAGATCGAAGCGTTGTCAGTACTTTGTGTGAAAACACAGGGAAAATTCCACACGCTGAATGGTGAAGAAACATGTGGCTCGAATGTGACCACCAACACACTAGTAGTCCCCTAGAGAGGTGTGTGTCTGGAAATGGGAGGAAGCGTAAGGAACGTGCTATACACTTAAGTCTAAGAAACAACGCTGTGGCGGTGCGTTCCTTCGACTGCCATCTGCTTTGCTAAGGAACGAAGCGGCTTGAAGCAAAGTGTGAAAGAATCCGGAGGGGAAGGAAGAGAGATCTACCTTACTCGCGGAACAAATTCTTATGGAGGGCATTTCTCAACGAACACCATGTGTCACGACGATGGAAGGGTGTTCAAATGTAGGCGCCTTCGCCAAAGGAAAGGCATACACGAATCTCTGCGAAGCAAGTCTCTGTCAAACGCGACTTCGAGCTTCCAACTGGGTTCCCGCGGAATCCCTAGTCACCAAACGTACGTGTTGAATCCTAAACGAAGGGAGTGCTCTTCAGTCTGAAGAAACACCACTCCCGAGAAACCGTGTGTCTACTAACATCTTCCCTGAAAATGGTAGGCTTTTCCCATGGAAGTGTGAAATCGCAATGTATGGGCCCCATGCCTGTGCTACAGAAGTCCTTAGTGTCGATAGTCTGTCGCCATTCAAATCCTGTTCCGTGAGAAGTGTTTTCAAGAGTAGGAGTGAGAGCAGATGGAAAAGGACACGGTTTTACGTGTGAGAAGGAAATCCGTCAAGAAAGACATACACGGAAGGATGAGAAGCACTTTAGCATGAAATGGTGCAGGCACCTAGAATGGGCCCTGTGACGGTGCTTGAGAAACCACTTGTGAAGAAGTCTTCCCTCAACTATCATATCGTTTCGGTGAGAGGAAAGTGTTTTCCGTAGTGGGTGTGAAGGCGTAAGGGACATCGGCTCGACGTAGCTCTCCGCTTCGAATTGGCCTACTGTCGTGGCCATGAAGAAAGATGTGCATGGACATGGATAATGTGCGGAAGCGTAAGGAAGATGGCATACGTCTGTTAAACTCTAAGAACAAATCTCGAGGGTTGCCGTCCTTCGACTACCACCTCTTTTCGTAAGGATGGAAGCAGCTTGGGAAACCTAGCGTGAACGAAAAGCGATGGAACGCGCGATCCTCTACAGGGAGGAACCCGTTGGGCGGAGGGTTTCTCTCCATCAAGTCCTGTGTCATGGAGGTGGATGGGTCTTCAAATGCACGTGGACTAGCCTCAGTAGTAGTAGCCTCACACTGAATTCTGAGAAACGAGTCCATGTCCAACAGGCTTTCGTGCTAACATCTGGGTTCTTGAAGAAAGAAGCCTTTGGAGAGATGAGTGTTGCTATATAAGGTAAGGGTCTTACACTCACCTCTCAAGGAACAAAACGGTAGGGAAATAGTCTTTCCACTGCCACCTGCAGGGAAAAAGATGGAAGAACTTTCCAACGTTACCAGTGAAGGCACAACTCCTGTGCCATATACCACTGTTTGAGAAAGAGTTGTGTCGAAAGCTTCTCTCAACTCAAATCTTGTTTCAGGAAGATAGAAGCGCTTTCAGGACTTCGTGTGAACGCGTAAGGAAAGTGCCATACGCTGAATTGTGAAGAGACATGTGGGTCGAATGTGACCACCAACTAACAAGTTGTCCCCTAGAGAGGTGTGTGTGTGGCAATCGGAGGAAGTGTAAGGAACGAGCTCTACACTTAATTCTAAAAAGCAATGCTGTGGAGGAGCGGTCCTTCGTCTACCTTCTCCTTTCCGAAGGATCGAGGCGGGCATACGCCAAGTGTGAAAGGAAGCAGAGGAAAGGCCTGATATACCTTCCTCGTGGAACAACTTTGTATGGAGGGCTTCGCTCAATGGACACCATGGGTCACGACGCTAAAAGGGGTTTCCAAATGTATGTGAGTTCGCCAAAGGAAAGCCACAGACTCAACTGCGCGAAACAAGTCTGTGTCAAACCCGACTTCGAGCTTACGACTGGCGTCACGGGGAAAACATAGTCACAACAGGTATGTGTTGAATCCGAAACAGGCGGCGTGCACTTCAGTCTCAGGAAACATCAGTGCAGAGAAACCGTGTTTCTACGAACATCTTCCCTGAAAATGCTTGTCTATTCCAATGTAAGTGCGGCAGCGCAAGGCATGTGCCCCATGCCTGTGCCACAGAAATGGTCAGTGTAGATTGTCTCTCCCAATTCAAATCTTGTTCCGTGAGGAATGTTTTCAAGAGTATGAGAGAGATCAGAGGGGAAAGGTCATGCCTTCAAGTGGGAGAAGGATATCCTGGAAAGCCATACACCTACGTATGAGCGGCATTCTGGCATGAACGTGTGAAGGCATAGAGAATGTGCCGTCACCTGGGACGTTGCTTGACCAACCGCTTGGGAAGAAGTCCTCCCTCAGCTATCCTACAGTTTCAGGAAGATAAAAGTGTTTTCCGTAGTGGGTGTGAAGGCATGAGGGACGTACCCAAGAGTTAGCCGTCCGTCCCGAATGTGTCTCCTGTCGTTCCATGAAGAAGGATGAGTATGGATATGTATGATGTGAGGAAGCATGAGGAGGATTGCCTCCCCATGGTTAACTCTAAGAACAAATCTAGAGGTTTGCCGTCCGTCGACGACCCGCTCTTTCCCTACGGATGGAAGCACCTTGTTACAACGTAGTGCGAAAGGAAAGAGACGGAAAGTACGATACACTACGGTGAGGAACACGTTGTGGGGAGGGTTTCTCTCCACGAAAGTCTTGTGTCATGAAGTTGGAGTGCCATCAAATATACGTGTGCTCGCCTCAGCAGCGCCTTCCACTGGACACAGAGAAACAAGGCCACGTCCAACACGATTTCGTGCTCACCTCTTGGTTCGGGAAGCATGAAGCCTTTGGAGATATAGGTGTAAGTGTCTGACACTAAGCTCTCAAGGAACAAAACGGTAGAGAAATCGCCTTTCCACGACCATCTACAGGGAAGAAGATGGAGGAAAGTCCCGACGTTGAAAGCGAAGGGACAAGTACAGTGCCATATACCACTGCTTGAGAACGAACTTGTGTCGAAAGCTTCTCCCAACTCAGATCTTGTTTCGGGAAGATAGAAGCGTTGTCAGTACTTTGTGTGAAAACACAAGGAAAACACCACACGCTGAATGGTGAAGAAACATGTGGCTCGAATGTGACCACCAACACACTAGGAGTCCCCTAGAGAGGAGTGTGTCTGGAAATGGGAGGAAGCGTAAGGAACGTGCTATACACTTAAGTCTAAGAAACAACGCTGTGGCGGTGCGGTCCTTCGTCTACCTTCTCCTTTCCGAAGGATCGAAGCGGCCTTGCGCCAAGTGTGAAAGGAAGCGGAGGAAAAGCCTGATATACCTTCCTCGTGGAACAACATTTATGGAGGGCTTCTCCCAATGGGCAACATGGGCCATGTTGGGTTTTGCAAATGTATGTGAGTTCGCCAGAGGAAAGCCACAGACTCAACTGCGCGAAACAAGTCTGAGTCAAACCCGACTTCGAGCTTACGACTGGCGTCACGGGGAAATCAGAGTCACAACAGGTATTTGTTGAATCCGAAACAGGCGGCGTGCACTTCAGTCTGAGGAAACAGAGAAACCGTGTTTCTTCTAACATCTTCCCTGAAAATGCGTGTCTATTCCAGTGGAAGTGTGGCAGCGCAAGGCATGTGCCCCAGGCCTGTGCCACAGAAATAGTTAGTGTAGATTGTCTCTCCCGATTCAAATCTTGTTCCGTGAAGAATGTTTCCAAGAGTATGAAAGAGAGCAGACGGGAAATGTCATGCCTTCAAGTGGGAGAAGGAAATCCTGGAAAGCCATACACCGACGTATGCGCGGCATTCTGGTAGGAACGTGTGAAGGCATAAAGAATGTGCCGTGCCCTGTGACGGTGCTTGACCAACCGCTTGTGAGGAAGTCTTCCCTCAGCTATCATATTGTTTCAGGAAGATAAAAGTGTTTTCCCTAGTGGGTGTGAAGGCATGAGGGACGTACCTTAGAGTTAGCCGTCCGTTCCGAATGTGTCTACTGTCGTTCCATGAAGAAGGATGAGTATGGAAATGTATGATGTGAGGAAGCATAAGGAGGATGGCCTACGGGTGTTTAACTCTAAGAACAAATCTAGACGGTTGCCGTCCGTCGACGACCAGCTCTTTCCCTACGGGTGGAAGCACCTTGTTACAACTTAGTGCGAACGCAAAGAGACGGAAAGCGCGATACACTCCGGCGAGGAACACGTTGTGCGGAGGGTTTCTCTCCACGAAAGTCTTGTGTCGTGACGTTGGAAGGGCCTTCAAATGTACGTGAGCTCGCCTCAGCAGCGCCTTCCACTGAACTCAGAGAAACAAGGCCACGTCCAACACGATTTCGGGCTAACCTCTTGGTTCGGGAAGCATGAAGCCGTTGGAGATGTATGTGTAAGCGTCTGACACTCAGCTCTCAAGGAACAAAACGGTAGAGAAATCGCCTTTCCACTACCATCTCCAGGGAAGAAGATGGAGGAAGGTTCCGACGTTAAAAGCGAAGGCACAAGTACTGTGCCATATAACACTGCTTGAGAACGAACTTGTGTCGAAAGCTTCTCCCAACTCAGATCTTGTTTCGGGAAGATCGAAGCGTTGTCAGTACTTTGTGTGAAAACACAGGGAAAATTCCACACGCTGAATGGTGAAGAAACATGTGGCTCGAATGTGACCACCAACACACTAGTAGTCCCCTAGAGAGGTGTGTGTCTGGAAATGGGAGGAAGCGTAAGGAACGTGCTATACACTTAAGTCTAAGAAACAACGCTGTGGCGGTGCGTTCCTTCGACTGCCATCTGCTTTGCTAAGGAACGAAGCGGCTTGAAGCAAAGTGTGAAAGAATCCGGAGGGGAAGGAAGAGAGATCTACCTTACTCGCGGAACAAATTCTTATGGAGGGCATTTCTCAACGAACACCATGTGTCACGACGATGGAAGGGTGTTCAAATGTAGGCGCCTTCGCCAAAGGAAAGGCATACACGAATCTCTGCGAAGCAAGTCTCTGTCAAACGCGACTTCGAGCTTCCAACTGGGTTCCCGCGGAATCCCTAGTCACCAAACGTACGTGTTGAATCCTAAACGAAGGGAGTGCTCTTCAGTCTGAAGAAACACCACTCCCGAGAAACCGTGTGTCTACTAACATCTTCCCTGAAAATGGTAGGCTTTTCCCATGGAAGTGTGAAATCGCAATGTATGGGCCCCATGCCTGTGCTACAGAAGTCCTTAGTGTCGATAGTCTGTCGCCATTCAAATCCTGTTCCGTGAGAAGTGTTTTCAAGAGTAGGAGTGAGAGCAGATGGAAAAGGACACGGTTTTACGTGTGAGAAGGAAATCCGTCAAGAAAGACATACACGGAAGGATGAGAAGCACTTTAGCATGAAATGGTGCAGGCACCTAGAATGGGCCCTGTGACGGTGCTTGAGAAACCACTTGTGAAGAAGTCTTCCCTCAACTATCATATCGTTTCGGTGAGAGGAAAGTGTTTTCCGTAGTGGGTGTGAAGGCGTAAGGGACATCGGCTCGACGTAGCTCTCCGCTTCGAATTGGCCTACTGTCGTGGCCATGAAGAAAGATGTGCATGGACATGGATAATGTGCGGAAGCGTAAGGAAGATGGCATACGTCTGTTAAACTCTAAGAACAAATCTCGAGGGTTGCCGTCCTTCGACTACCACCTCTTTTCGTAAGGATGGAAGCAGCTTGGGAAACCTAGCGTGAACGAAAAGCGATGGAACGCGCGATCCTCTACAGGGAGGAACCCGTTGGGCGGAGGGTTTCTCTCCATCAAGTCCTGTGTCATGGAGGTGGATGGGTCTTCAAATGCACGTGGACTAGCCTCAGTAGTAGTAGCCTCACACTGAATTCTGAGAAACGAGTCCATGTCCAACAGGCTTTCGTGCTAACATCTGGGTTCTTGAAGAAAGAAGCCTTTGGAGAGATGAGTGTTGCTATATAAGGTAAGGGTCTTACACTCACCTCTCAAGGAACAAAACGGTAGGGAAATAGTCTTTCCACTGCCACCTGCAGGGAAAAAGATGGAAGAACTTTCCAACGTTACCAGTGAAGGCACAACTCCTGTGCCATATACCACTGTTTGAGAAAGAGTTGTGTCGAAAGCTTCTCTCAACTCAAATCTTGTTTCAGGAAGATAGAAGCGCTTTCAGGACTTCGTGTGAACGCGTAAGGAAAGTGCCATACGCTGAATTGTGAAGAGACATGTGGGTCGAATGTGACCACCAACTAACAAGTTGTCCCCTAGAGAGGTGTGTGTGTGGCAATCGGAGGAAGTGTAAGGAACGAGCTCTACACTTAATTCTAAAAAGCAATGCTGTGGAGGAGCGGTCCTTCGTCTACCTTCTCCTTTCCGAAGGATCGAGGCGGGCATACGCCAAGTGTGAAAGGAAGCAGAGGAAAGGCCTGATATACCTTCCTCGTGGAACAACTTTGTATGGAGGGCTTCGCTCAATGGACACCATGGGTCACGACGCTAAAAGGGGTTTCCAAATGTATGTGAGTTCGCCAAAGGAAAGCCACAGACTCAACTGCGCGAAACAAGTCTGTGTCAAACCCGACTTCGAGCTTACGACTGGCGTCACGGGGAAAACATAGTCACAACAGGTATGTGTTGAATCCGAAACAGGCGGCGTGCACTTCAGTCTCAGGAAACATCAGTGCAGAGAAACCGTGTTTCTACGAACATCTTCCCTGAAAATGCTTGTCTATTCCAATGTAAGTGCGGCAGCGCAAGGCATGTGCCCCATGCCTGTGCCACAGAAATGGTCAGTGTAGATTGTCTCTCCCAATTCAAATCTTGTTCCGTGAGGAATGTTTTCAAGAGTATGAGAGAGATCAGAGGGGAAAGGTCATGCCTTCAAGTGGGAGAAGGATATCCTGGAAAGCCATACACCTACGTATGAGCGGCATTCTGGCATGAACGTGTGAAGGCATAGAGAATGTGCCGTCACCTGGGACGTTGCTTGACCAACCGCTTGGGAAGAAGTCCTCCCTCAGCTATCCTACAGTTTCAGGAAGATAAAAGTGTTTTCCGTAGTGGGTGTGAAGGCATGAGGGACGTACCCAAGAGTTAGCCGTCCGTCCCGAATGTGTCTCCTGTCGTTCCATGAAGAAGGATGAGTATGGATATGTATGATGTGAGGAAGCATGAGGAGGATTGCCTCCCCATGGTTAACTCTAAGAACAAATCTAGAGGTTTGCCGTCCGTCGACGACCCGCTCTTTCCCTACGGATGGAAGCACCTTGTTACAACGTAGTGCGAAAGGAAAGAGACGGAAAGTACGATACACTACGGTGAGGAACACGTTGTGGGGAGGGTTTCTCTCCACGAAAGTCTTGTGTCATGAAGTTGGAGTGCCATCAAATATACGTGTGCTCGCCTCAGCAGCGCCTTCCACTGGACACAGAGAAACAAGGCCACGTCCAACACGATTTCGTGCTCACCTCTTGGTTCGGGAAGCATGAAGCCTTTGGAGATATAGGTGTAAGTGTCTGACACTAAGCTCTCAAGGAACAAAACGGTAGAGAAATCGCCTTTCCACGACCATCTACAGGGAAGAAGATGGAGGAAAGTCCCGACGTTGAAAGCGAAGGGACAAGTACAGTGCCATATACCACTGCTTGAGAACGAACTTGTGTCGAAAGCTTCTCCCAACTCAGATCTTGTTTCGGGAAGATAGAAGCGTTGTCAGTACTTTGTGTGAAAACACAAGGAAAACACCACACGCTGAATGGTGAAGAAACATGTGGCTCGAATGTGACCACCAACACACTAGGAGTCCCCTAGAGAGGAGTGTGTCTGGAAATGGGAGGAAGCGTAAGGAACGTGCTATACACTTAAGTCTAAGAAACAACGCTGTGGCGGTGCGGTCCTTCGTCTACCTTCTCCTTTCCGAAGGATCGAAGCGGCCTTGCGCCAAGTGTGAAAGGAAGCGGAGGAAAAGCCTGATATACCTTCCTCGTGGAACAACATTTATGGAGGGCTTCTCCCAATGGGCAACATGGGCCATGTTGGGTTTTGCAAATGTATGTGAGTTCGCCAGAGGAAAGCCACAGACTCAACTGCGCGAAACAAGTCTGAGTCAAACCCGACTTCGAGCTTACGACTGGCGTCACGGGGAAATCAGAGTCACAACAGGTATTTGTTGAATCCGAAACAGGCGGCGTGCACTTCAGTCTGAGGAAACAGAGAAACCGTGTTTCTTCTAACATCTTCCCTGAAAATGCGTGTCTATTCCAGTGGAAGTGTGGCAGCGCAAGGCATGTGCCCCAGGCCTGTGCCACAGAAATAGTTAGTGTAGATTGTCTCTCCCGATTCAAATCTTGTTCCGTGAAGAATGTTTCCAAGAGTATGAAAGAGAGCAGACGGGAAATGTCATGCCTTCAAGTGGGAGAAGGAAATCCTGGAAAGCCATACACCGACGTATGCGCGGCATTCTGGTAGGAACGTGTGAAGGCATAAAGAATGTGCCGTGCCCTGTGACGGTGCTTGACCAACCGCTTGTGAGGAAGTCTTCCCTCAGCTATCATATTGTTTCAGGAAGATAAAAGTGTTTTCCCTAGTGGGTGTGAAGGCATGAGGGACGTACCCTAGAGTTAGCCGTCCGTTCCGAATGTGTCTACTGTCGTTCCATGTAGAAGGATGAGTATGGAAATGTATGATGTGAGGAAGCATAAGGAGGATGGCCTACGGGTGTTTAACTCTAAGAACAAATCTAGACGGTTGCCGTCCGTCGACGACCAGCTCTTTCCCTACGGGTGGAAGCACCTTGTTACAACTTAGTGCGAACGCAAAGAGACGGAAAGCGCGATACACTCCGGCGAGGAACACGTTGTGCGGAGGGTTTCTCTCCACGAAAGTCTTGTGTCGTGACGTTGGAAGGGCCTTCAAATGTACGTGAGCTCGCCTCAGCAGCGCCTTCCACTGAACTCAGAGAAACAAGGCCACGTCCAACACGATTTCGGGCTAACCTCTTGGTTCGGGAAGCATGAAGCCGTTGGAGATGTATGTGTAAGCGTCTGACACTCAGCTCTCAAGGAACAAAACGGTAGAGAAATCGCCTTTCCACTACCATCTCCAGGGAAGAAGATGGAGGAAGGTTCCGACGTTAAAAGCGAAGGCACAAGTACTGTGCCATATAACACTGCTTGAGAACGAACTTGTGTCGAAAGCTTCTCCCAACTCAGATCTTGTTTCGGGAAGATCGAAGCGTTGTCAGTACTTTGTGTGAAAACACAGGGAAAATTCCACACGCTGAATGGTGAAGAAACATGTGGCTCGAATGTGACCACCAACACACTAGTAGTCCCCTAGAGAGGTGTGTGTCTGGAAATGGGAGGAAGCGTAAGGAACGTGCTATACACTTAAGTCTAAGAAACAACGCTGTGGCGGTGCGTTCCTTCGACTGCCATCTGCTTTGCTAAGGAACGAAGCGGCTTGAAGCAAAGTGTGAAAGAATCCGGAGGGGAAGGAAGAGAGATCTACCTTACTCGCGGAACAAATTCTTATGGAGGGCATTTCTCAACGAACACCATGTGTCACGACGATGGAAGGGTGTTCAAATGTAGGCGCCTTCGCCAAAGGAAAGGCATACACGAATCTCTGCGAAGCAAGTCTCTGTCAAACGCGACTTCGAGCTTCCAACTGGGTTCCCGCGGAATCCCTAGTCACCAAACGTACGTGTTGAATCCTAAACGAAGGGAGTGCTCTTCAGTCTGAAGAAACACCACTCCCGAGAAACCGTGTGTCTACTAACATCTTCCCTGAAAATGGTAGGCTTTTCCCATGGAAGTGTGAAATCGCAATGTATGGGCCCCATGCCTGTGCTACAGAAGTCCTTAGTGTCGATAGTCTGTCGCCATTCAAATCCTGTTCCGTGAGAAGTGTTTTCAAGAGTAGGAGTGAGAGCAGATGGAAAAGGACACGGTTTTACGTGTGAGAAGGAAATCCGTCAAGAAAGACATACACGGAAGGATGAGAAGCACTTTAGCATGAAATGGTGCAGGCACCTAGAATGGGCCCTGTGACGGTGCTTGAGAAACCACTTGTGAAGAAGTCTTCCCTCAACTATCATATCGTTTCGGTGAGAGGAAAGTGTTTTCCGTAGTGGGTGTGAAGGCGTAAGGGACATCGGCTCGACGTAGCTCTCCGCTTCGAATTGGCCTACTGTCGTGGCCATGAAGAAAGATGTGCATGGACATGGATAATGTGCGGAAGCGTAAGGAAGATGGCATACGTCTGTTAAACTCTAAGAACAAATCTCGAGGGTTGCCGTCCTTCGACTACCACCTCTTTTCGTAAGGATGGAAGCAGCTTGGGAAACCTAGCGTGAACGAAAAGCGATGGAACGCGCGATCCTCTACAGGGAGGAACCCGTTGGGCGGAGGGTTTCTCTCCATCAAGTCCTGTGTCATGGAGGTGGATGGGTCTTCAAATGCACGTGGACTAGCCTCAGTAGTAGTAGCCTCACACTGAATTCTGAGAAACGAGTCCATGTCCAACAGGCTTTCGTGCTAACATCTGGGTTCTTGAAGAAAGAAGCCTTTGGAGAGATGAGTGTTGCTATATAAGGTAAGGGTCTTACACTCACCTCTCAAGGAACAAAACGGTAGGGAAATAGTCTTTCCACTGCCACCTGCAGGGAAAAAGATGGAAGAACTTTCCAACGTTACCAGTGAAGGCACAACTCCTGTGCCATATACCACTGTTTGAGAAAGAGTTGTGTCGAAAGCTTCTCTCAACTCAAATCTTGTTTCAGGAAGATAGAAGCGCTTTCAGGACTTCGTGTGAACGCGTAAGGAAAGTGCCATACGCTGAATTGTGAAGAGACATGTGGGTCGAATGTGACCACCAACTAACAAGTTGTCCCCTAGAGAGGTGTGTGTGTGGCAATCGGAGGAAGTGTAAGGAACGAGCTCTACACTTAATTCTAAAAAGCAATGCTGTGGAGGAGCGGTCCTTCGTCTACCTTCTCCTTTCCGAAGGATCGAGGCGGGCATACGCCAAGTGTGAAAGGAAGCAGAGGAAAGGCCTGATATACCTTCCTCGTGGAACAACTTTGTATGGAGGGCTTCGCTCAATGGACACCATGGGTCACGACGCTAAAAGGGGTTTCCAAATGTATGTGAGTTCGCCAAAGGAAAGCCACAGACTCAACTGCGCGAAACAAGTCTGTGTCAAACCCGACTTCGAGCTTACGACTGGCGTCACGGGGAAAACATAGTCACAACAGGTATGTGTTGAATCCGAAACAGGCGGCGTGCACTTCAGTCTCAGGAAACATCAGTGCAGAGAAACCGTGTTTCTACGAACATCTTCCCTGAAAATGCTTGTCTATTCCAATGTAAGTGCGGCAGCGCAAGGCATGTGCCCCATGCCTGTGCCACAGAAATGGTCAGTGTAGATTGTCTCTCCCAATTCAAATCTTGTTCCGTGAGGAATGTTTTCAAGAGTATGAGAGAGATCAGAGGGGAAAGGTCATGCCTTCAAGTGGGAGAAGGATATCCTGGAAAGCCATACACCTACGTATGAGCGGCATTCTGGCATGAACGTGTGAAGGCATAGAGAATGTGCCGTCACCTGGGACGTTGCTTGACCAACCGCTTGGGAAGAAGTCCTCCCTCAGCTATCCTACAGTTTCAGGAAGATAAAAGTGTTTTCCGTAGTGGGTGTGAAGGCATGAGGGACGTACCCAAGAGTTAGCCGTCCGTCCCGAATGTGTCTCCTGTCGTTCCATGAAGAAGGATGAGTATGGATATGTATGATGTGAGGAAGCATGAGGAGGATTGCCTCCCCATGGTTAACTCTAAGAACAAATCTAGAGGTTTGCCGTCCGTCGACGACCCGCTCTTTCCCTACGGATGGAAGCACCTTGTTACAACGTAGTGCGAAAGGAAAGAGACGGAAAGTACGATACACTACGGTGAGGAACACGTTGTGGGGAGGGTTTCTCTCCACGAAAGTCTTGTGTCATGAAGTTGGAGTGCCATCAAATATACGTGTGCTCGCCTCAGCAGCGCCTTCCACTGGACACAGAGAAACAAGGCCACGTCCAACACGATTTCGTGCTCACCTCTTGGTTCGGGAAGCATGAAGCCTTTGGAGATATAGGTGTAAGTGTCTGACACTAAGCTCTCAAGGAACAAAACGGTAGAGAAATCGCCTTTCCACGACCATCTACAGGGAAGAAGATGGAGGAAAGTCCCGACGTTGAAAGCGAAGGGACAAGTACAGTGCCATATACCACTGCTTGAGAACGAACTTGTGTCGAAAGCTTCTCCCAACTCAGATCTTGTTTCGGGAAGATAGAAGCGTTGTCAGTACTTTGTGTGAAAACACAAGGAAAACACCACACGCTGAATGGTGAAGAAACATGTGGCTCGAATGTGACCACCAACACACTAGGAGTCCCCTAGAGAGGAGTGTGTCTGGAAATGGGAGGAAGCGTAAGGAACGTGCTATACACTTAAGTCTAAGAAACAACGCTGTGGCGGTGCGGTCCTTCGTCTACCTTCTCCTTTCCGAAGGATCGAAGCGGCCTTGCGCCAAGTGTGAAAGGAAGCGGAGGAAAAGCCTGATATACCTTCCTCGTGGAACAACATTTATGGAGGGCTTCTCCCAATGGGCAACATGGGCCATGTTGGGTTTTGCAAATGTATGTGAGTTCGCCAGAGGAAAGCCACAGACTCAACTGCGCGAAACAAGTCTGAGTCAAACCCGACTTCGAGCTTACGACTGGCGTCACGGGGAAATCAGAGTCACAACAGGTATTTGTTGAATCCGAAACAGGCGGCGTGCACTTCAGTCTGAGGAAACAGAGAAACCGTGTTTCTTCTAACATCTTCCCTGAAAATGCGTGTCTATTCCAGTGGAAGTGTGGCAGTGCAAGGCATGTGCCCCAGGCCTGTGCCACAGAAATAGTTAGTGTAGATTGTCTCTCCCGATTCAAATCTTGTTCCGTGAAGAATGTTTCCAAGAGTATGAAAGAGAGCAGACGGGAAATGTCATGCCTTCAAGTGGGAGAAGGAAATCCTGGAAAGCCATACACCGACGTATGCGCGGCATTCTGGTAGGAACGTGTGAAGGCATAAAGAATGTGCCGTGCCCTGTGACGGTGCTTGACCAACCGCTTGTGAGGAAGTCTTCCCTCAGCTATCATATTGTTTCAGGAAGATAAAAGTGTTTTCCCTAGTGGGTGTGAAGGCATGAGGGACGTACCCTAGAGTTAGCCGTCCGTTCCGAATGTGTCTACTGTCGTTCCATGTAGAAGGATGAGTATGGAAATGTATGATGTGAGGAAGCATAAGGAGGATGGCCTACGGGTGTTTAACTCTAAGAACAAATCTAGACGGTTGCCGTCCGTCGACGACCAGCTCTTTCCCTACGGGTGGAAGCACCTTGTTACAACTTAGTGCGAACGCAAAGAGACGGAAAGCGCGATACACTCCGGCGAGGAACACGTTGTGCGGAGGGTTTCTCTCCACGAAAGTCTTGTGTCGTGACGTTGGAAGGGCCTTCAAATGTACGTGAGCTCGCCTCAGCAGCGCCTTCCACTGAACTCAGAGAAACAAGGCCACGTCCAACACGATTTCGGGCTAACCTCTTGGTTCGGGAAGCATGAAGCCGTTGGAGATGTATGTGTAAGCGTCTGACACTCAGCTCTCAAGGAACAAAACGGTAGAGAAATCGCCTTTCCACTACCATCTCCAGGGAAGAAGATGGAGGAAGGTTCCGACGTTAAAAGCGAAGGCACAAGTACTGTGCCATATAACACTGCTTGAGAACGAACTTGTGTCGAAAGCTTCTCCCAACTCAGATCTTGTTTCGGGAAGATCGAAGCGTTGTCAGTACTTTGTGTGAAAACACAGGGAAAATTCCACACGCTGAATGGTGAAGAAACATGTGGCTCGAATGTGACCACCAACACACTAGTAGTCCCCTAGAGAGGTGTGTGTCTGGAAATGGGAGGAAGCGTAAGGAACGTGCTATACACTTAAGTCTAAGAAACAACGCTGTGGCGGTGCGTTCCTTCGACTGCCATCTGCTTTGCTAAGGAACGAAGCGGCTTGAAGCAAAGTGTGAAAGAATCCGGAGGGGAAGGAAGAGAGATCTACCTTACTCGCGGAACAAATTCTTATGGAGGGCATTTCTCAACGAACACCATGTGTCACGACGATGGAAGGGTGTTCAAATGTAGGCGCCTTCGCCAAAGGAAAGGCATACACGAATCTCTGCGAAGCAAGTCTCTGTCAAACGCGACTTCGAGCTTCCAACTGGGTTCCCGCGGAATCCCTAGTCACCAAACGTACGTGTTGAATCCTAAACGAAGGGAGTGCTCTTCAGTCTGAAGAAACACCACTCCCGAGAAACCGTGTGTCTACTAACATCTTCCCTGAAAATGGTAGGCTTTTCCCATGGAAGTGTGAAATCGCAATGTATGGGCCCCATGCCTGTGCTACAGAAGTCCTTAGTGTCGATAGTCTGTCGCCATTCAAATCCTGTTCCGTGAGAAGTGTTTTCAAGAGTAGGAGTGAGAGCAGATGGAAAAGGACACGGTTTTACGTGTGAGAAGGAAATCCGTCAAGAAAGACATACACGGAAGGATGAGAAGCACTTTAGCATGAAATGGTGCAGGCACCTAGAATGGGCCCTGTGACGGTGCTTGAGAAACCACTTGTGAAGAAGTCTTCCCTCAACTATCATATCGTTTCGGTGAGAGGAAAGTGTTTTCCGTAGTGGGTGTGAAGGCGTAAGGGACATCGGCTCGACGTAGCTCTCCGCTTCGAATTGGCCTACTGTCGTGGCCATGAAGAAAGATGTGCATGGACATGGATAATGTGCGGAAGCGTAAGGAAGATGGCATACGTCTGTTAAACTCTAAGAACAAATCTCGAGGGTTGCCGTCCTTCGACTACCACCTCTTTTCGTAAGGATGGAAGCAGCTTGGGAAACCTAGCGTGAACGAAAAGCGATGGAACGCGCGATCCTCTACAGGGAGGAACCCGTTGGGCGGAGGGTTTCTCTCCATCAAGTCCTGTGTCATGGAGGTGGATGGGTCTTCAAATGCACGTGGACTAGCCTCAGTAGTAGTAGCCTCACACTGAATTCTGAGAAACGAGTCCATGTCCAACAGGCTTTCGTGCTAACATCTGGGTTCTTGAAGAAAGAAGCCTTTGGAGAGATGAGTGTTGCTATATAAGGTAAGGGTCTTACACTCACCTCTCAAGGAACAAAACGGTAGGGAAATAGTCTTTCCACTGCCACCTGCAGGGAAAAAGATGGAAGAACTTTCCAACGTTACCAGTGAAGGCACAACTCCTGTGCCATATACCACTGTTTGAGAAAGAGTTGTGTCGAAAGCTTCTCTCAACTCAAATCTTGTTTCAGGAAGATAGAAGCGCTTTCAGGACTTCGTGTGAACGCGTAAGGAAAGTGCCATACGCTGAATTGTGAAGAGACATGTGGGTCGAATGTGACCACCAACTAACAAGTTGTCCCCTAGAGAGGTGTGTGTGTGGCAATCGGAGGAAGTGTAAGGAACGAGCTCTACACTTAATTCTAAAAAGCAATGCTGTGGAGGAGCGGTCCTTCGTCTACCTTCTCCTTTCCGAAGGATCGAGGCGGGCATACGCCAAGTGTGAAAGGAAGCAGAGGAAAGGCCTGATATACCTTCCTCGTGGAACAACTTTGTATGGAGGGCTTCGCTCAATGGACACCATGGGTCACGACGCTAAAAGGGGTTTCCAAATGTATGTGAGTTCGCCAAAGGAAAGCCACAGACTCAACTGCGCGAAACAAGTCTGTGTCAAACCCGACTTCGAGCTTACGACTGGCGTCACGGGGAAAACATAGTCACAACAGGTATGTGTTGAATCCGAAACAGGCGGCGTGCACTTCAGTCTCAGGAAACATCAGTGCAGAGAAACCGTGTTTCTACGAACATCTTCCCTGAAAATGCTTGTCTATTCCAATGTAAGTGCGGCAGCGCAAGGCATGTGCCCCATGCCTGTGCCACAGAAATGGTCAGTGTAGATTGTCTCTCCCAATTCAAATCTTGTTCCGTGAGGAATGTTTTCAAGAGTATGAGAGAGATCAGAGGGGAAAGGTCATGCCTTCAAGTGGGAGAAGGATATCCTGGAAAGCCATACACCTACGTATGAGCGGCATTCTGGCATGAACGTGTGAAGGCATAGAGAATGTGCCGTCACCTGGGACGTTGCTTGACCAACCGCTTGGGAAGAAGTCCTCCCTCAGCTATCCTACAGTTTCAGGAAGATAAAAGTGTTTTCCGTAGTGGGTGTGAAGGCATGAGGGACGTACCCAAGAGTTAGCCGTCCGTCCCGAATGTGTCTCCTGTCGTTCCATGAAGAAGGATGAGTATGGATATGTATGATGTGAGGAAGCATGAGGAGGATTGCCTCCCCATGGTTAACTCTAAGAACAAATCTAGAGGTTTGCCGTCCGTCGACGACCCGCTCTTTCCCTACGGATGGAAGCACCTTGTTACAACGTAGTGCGAAAGGAAAGAGACGGAAAGTACGATACACTACGGTGAGGAACACGTTGTGGGGAGGGTTTCTCTCCACGAAAGTCTTGTGTCATGAAGTTGGAGTGCCATCAAATATACGTGTGCTCGCCTCAGCAGCGCCTTCCACTGGACACAGAGAAACAAGGCCACGTCCAACACGATTTCGTGCTCACCTCTTGGTTCGGGAAGCATGAAGCCTTTGGAGATATAGGTGTAAGTGTCTGACACTAAGCTCTCAAGGAACAAAACGGTAGAGAAATCGCCTTTCCACGACCATCTACAGGGAAGAAGATGGAGGAAAGTCCCGACGTTGAAAGCGAAGGGACAAGTACAGTGCCATATACCACTGCTTGAGAACGAACTTGTGTCGAAAGCTTCTCCCAACTCAGATCTTGTTTCGGGAAGATAGAAGCGTTGTCAGTACTTTGTGTGAAAACACAAGGAAAACACCACACGCTGAATGGTGAAGAAACATGTGGCTCGAATGTGACCACCAACACACTAGGAGTCCCCTAGAGAGGAGTGTGTCTGGAAATGGGAGGAAGCGTAAGGAACGTGCTATACACTTAAGTCTAAGAAACAACGCTGTGGCGGTGCGGTCCTTCGTCTACCTTCTCCTTTCCGAAGGATCGAAGCGGCCTTGCGCCAAGTGTGAAAGGAAGCGGAGGAAAAGCCTGATATACCTTCCTCGTGGAACAACATTTATGGAGGGCTTCTCCCAATGGGCAACATGGGCCATGTTGGGTTTTGCAAATGTATGTGAGTTCGCCAGAGGAAAGCCACAGACTCAACTGCGCGAAACAAGTCTGAGTCAAACCCGACTTCGAGCTTACGACTGGCGTCACGGGGAAATCAGAGTCACAACAGGTATTTGTTGAATCCGAAACAGGCGGCGTGCACTTCAGTCTGAGGAAACAGAGAAACCGTGTTTCTTCTAACATCTTCCCTGAAAATGCGTGTCTATTCCAGTGGAAGTGTGGCAGCGCAAGGCATGTGCCCCAGGCCTGTGCCACAGAAATAGTTAGTGTAGATTGTCTCTCCCGATTCAAATCTTGTTCCGTGAAGAATGTTTCCAAGAGTATGAAAGAGAGCAGACGGGAAATGTCATGCCTTCAAGTGGGAGAAGGAAATCCTGGAAAGCCATACACCGACGTATGCGCGGCATTCTGGTAGGAACGTGTGAAGGCATAAAGAATGTGCCGTGCCCTGTGACGGTGCTTGACCAACCGCTTGTGAGGAAGTCTTCCCTCAGCTATCATATTGTTTCAGGAAGATAAAAGTGTTTTCCCTAGTGGGTGTGAAGGCATGAGGGACGTACCCTAGAGTTAGCCGTCCGTTCCGAATGTGTCTACTGTCGTTCCATGTAGAAGGATGAGTATGGAAATGTATGATGTGAGGAAGCATAAGGAGGATGGCCTACGGGTGTTTAACTCTAAGAACAAATCTAGACGGTTGCCGTCCGTCGACGACCAGCTCTTTCCCTACGGGTGGAAGCACCTTGTTACAACTTAGTGCGAACGCAAAGAGACGGAAAGCGCGATACACTCCGGCGAGGAACACGTTGTGCGGAGGGTTTCTCTCCACGAAAGTCTTGTGTCGTGACGTTGGAAGGGCCTTCAAATGTACGTGAGCTCGCCTCAGCAGCGCCTTCCACTGAACTCAGAGAAACAAGGCCACGTCCAACACGATTTCGGGCTAACCTCTTGGTTCGGGAAGCATGAAGCCGTTGGAGATGTATGTGTAAGCGTCTGACACTCAGCTCTCAAGGAACAAAACGGTAGAGAAATCGCCTTTCCACTACCATCTCCAGGGAAGAAGATGGAGGAAGGTTCCGACGTTAAAAGCGAAGGCACAAGTACTGTGCCATATAACACTGCTTGAGAACGAACTTGTGTCGAAAGCTTCTCCCAACTCAGATCTTGTTTCGGGAAGATCGAAGCGTTGTCAGTACTTTGTGTGAAAACACAGGGAAAATTCCACACGCTGAATGGTGAAGAAACATGTGGCTCGAATGTGACCACCAACACACTAGTAGTCCCCTAGAGAGGTGTGTGTCTGGAAATGGGAGGAAGCGTAAGGAACGTGCTATACACTTAAGTCTAAGAAACAACGCTGTGGCGGTGCGTTCCTTCGACTGCCATCTGCTTTGCTAAGGAACGAAGCGGCTTGAAGCAAAGTGTGAAAGAATCCGGAGGGGAAGGAAGAGAGATCTACCTTACTCGCGGAACAAATTCTTATGGAGGGCATTTCTCAACGAACACCATGTGTCACGACGATGGAAGGGTGTTCAAATGTAGGCGCCTTCGCCAAAGGAAAGGCATACACGAATCTCTGCGAAGCAAGTCTCTGTCAAACGCGACTTCGAGCTTCCAACTGGGTTCCCGCGGAATCCCTAGTCACCAAACGTACGTGTTGAATCCTAAACGAAGGGAGTGCTCTTCAGTCTGAAGAAACACCACTCCCGAGAAACCGTGTGTCTACTAACATCTTCCCTGAAAATGGTAGGCTTTTCCCATGGAAGTGTGAAATCGCAATGTATGGGCCCCATGCCTGTGCTACAGAAGTCCTTAGTGTCGATAGTCTGTCGCCATTCAAATCCTGTTCCGTGAGAAGTGTTTTCAAGAGTAGGAGTGAGAGCAGATGGAAAAGGACACGGTTTTACGTGTGAGAAGGAAATCCGTCAAGAAAGACATACACGGAAGGATGAGAAGCACTTTAGCATGAAATGGTGCAGGCACCTAGAATGGGCCCTGTGACGGTGCTTGAGAAACCACTTGTGAAGAAGTCTTCCCTCAACTATCATATCGTTTCGGTGAGAGGAAAGTGTTTTCCGTAGTGGGTGTGAAGGCGTAAGGGACATCGGCTCGACGTAGCTCTCCGCTTCGAATTGGCCTACTGTCGTGGCCATGAAGAAAGATGTGCATGGACATGGATAATGTGCGGAAGCGTAAGGAAGATGGCATACGTCTGTTAAACTCTAAGAACAAATCTCGAGGGTTGCCGTCCTTCGACTACCACCTCTTTTCGTAAGGATGGAAGCAGCTTGGGAAACCTAGCGTGAACGAAAAGCGATGGAACGCGCGATCCTCTACAGGGAGGAACCCGTTGGGCGGAGGGTTTCTCTCCATCAAGTCCTGTGTCATGGAGGTGGATGGGTCTTCAAATGCACGTGGACTAGCCTCAGTAGTAGTAGCCTCACACTGAATTCTGAGAAACGAGTCCATGTCCAACAGGCTTTCGTGCTAACATCTGGGTTCTTGAAGAAAGAAGCCTTTGGAGAGATGAGTGTTGCTATATAAGGTAAGGGTCTTACACTCACCTCTCAAGGAACAAAACGGTAGGGAAATAGTCTTTCCACTGCCACCTGCAGGGAAAAAGATGGAAGAACTTTCCAACGTTACCAGTGAAGGCACAACTCCTGTGCCATATACCACTGTTTGAGAAAGAGTTGTGTCGAAAGCTTCTCTCAACTCAAATCTTGTTTCAGGAAGATAGAAGCGCTTTCAGGACTTCGTGTGAACGCGTAAGGAAAGTGCCATACGCTGAATTGTGAAGAGACATGTGGGTCGAATGTGACCACCAACTAACAAGTTGTCCCCTAGAGAGGTGTGTGTGTGGCAATCGGAGGAAGTGTAAGGAACGAGCTCTACACTTAATTCTAAAAAGCAATGCTGTGGAGGAGCGGTCCTTCGTCTACCTTCTCCTTTCCGAAGGATCGAGGCGGGCATACGCCAAGTGTGAAAGGAAGCAGAGGAAAGGCCTGATATACCTTCCTCGTGGAACAACTTTGTATGGAGGGCTTCGCTCAATGGACACCATGGGTCACGACGCTAAAAGGGGTTTCCAAATGTATGTGAGTTCGCCAAAGGAAAGCCACAGACTCAACTGCGCGAAACAAGTCTGTGTCAAACCCGACTTCGAGCTTACGACTGGCGTCACGGGGAAAACATAGTCACAACAGGTATGTGTTGAATCCGAAACAGGCGGCGTGCACTTCAGTCTCAGGAAACATCAGTGCAGAGAAACCGTGTTTCTACGAACATCTTCCCTGAAAATGCTTGTCTATTCCAATGTAAGTGCGGCAGCGCAAGGCATGTGCCCCATGCCTGTGCCACAGAAATGGTCAGTGTAGATTGTCTCTCCCAATTCAAATCTTGTTCCGTGAGGAATGTTTTCAAGAGTATGAGAGAGATCAGAGGGGAAAGGTCATGCCTTCAAGTGGGAGAAGGATATCCTGGAAAGCCATACACCTACGTATGAGCGGCATTCTGGCATGAACGTGTGAAGGCATAGAGAATGTGCCGTCACCTGGGACGTTGCTTGACCAACCGCTTGGGAAGAAGTCCTCCCTCAGCTATCCTACAGTTTCAGGAAGATAAAAGTGTTTTCCGTAGTGGGTGTGAAGGCATGAGGGACGTACCCAAGAGTTAGCCGTCCGTCCCGAATGTGTCTCCTGTCGTTCCATGAAGAAGGATGAGTATGGATATGTATGATGTGAGGAAGCATGAGGAGGATTGCCTCCCCATGGTTAACTCTAAGAACAAATCTAGAGGTTTGCCGTCCGTCGACGACCCGCTCTTTCCCTACGGATGGAAGCACCTTGTTACAACGTAGTGCGAAAGGAAAGAGACGGAAAGTACGATACACTACGGTGAGGAACACGTTGTGGGGAGGGTTTCTCTCCACGAAAGTCTTGTGTCATGAAGTTGGAGTGCCATCAAATATACGTGTGCTCGCCTCAGCAGCGCCTTCCACTGGACACAGAGAAACAAGGCCACGTCCAACACGATTTCGTGCTCACCTCTTGGTTCGGGAAGCATGAAGCCTTTGGAGATATAGGTGTAAGTGTCTGACACTAAGCTCTCAAGGAACAAAACGGTAGAGAAATCGCCTTTCCACGACCATCTACAGGGAAGAAGATGGAGGAAAGTCCCGACGTTGAAAGCGAAGGGACAAGTACAGTGCCATATACCACTGCTTGAGAACGAACTTGTGTCGAAAGCTTCTCCCAACTCAGATCTTGTTTCGGGAAGATAGAAGCGTTGTCAGTACTTTGTGTGAAAACACAAGGAAAACACCACACGCTGAATGGTGAAGAAACATGTGGCTCGAATGTGACCACCAACACACTAGGAGTCCCCTAGAGAGGAGTGTGTCTGGAAATGGGAGGAAGCGTAAGGAACGTGCTATACACTTAAGTCTAAGAAACAACGCTGTGGCGGTGCGGTCCTTCGTCTACCTTCTCCTTTCCGAAGGATCGAAGCGGCCTTGCGCCAAGTGTGAAAGGAAGCGGAGGAAAAGCCTGATATACCTTCCTCGTGGAACAACATTTATGGAGGGCTTCTCCCAATGGGCAACATGGGCCATGTTGGGTTTTGCAAATGTATGTGAGTTCGCCAGAGGAAAGCCACAGACTCAACTGCGCGAAACAAGTCTGAGTCAAACCCGACTTCGAGCTTACGACTGGCGTCACGGGGAAATCAGAGTCACAACAGGTATTTGTTGAATCCGAAACAGGCGGCGTGCACTTCAGTCTGAGGAAACAGAGAAACCGTGTTTCTTCTAACATCTTCCCTGAAAATGCGTGTCTATTCCAGTGGAAGTGTGGCAGCGCAAGGCATGTGCCCCAGGCCTGTGCCACAGAAATAGTTAGTGTAGATTGTCTCTCCCGATTCAAATCTTGTTCCGTGAAGAATGTTTCCAAGAGTATGAAAGAGAGCAGACGGGAAATGTCATGCCTTCAAGTGGGAGAAGGAAATCCTGGAAAGCCATACACCGACGTATGCGCGGCATTCTGGTAGGAACGTGTGAAGGCATAAAGAATGTGCCGTGCCCTGTGACGGTGCTTGACCAACCGCTTGTGAGGAAGTCTTCCCTCAGCTATCATATTGTTTCAGGAAGATAAAAGTGTTTTCCCTAGTGGGTGTGAAGGCATGAGGGACGTACCCTAGAGTTAGCCGTCCGTTCCGAATGTGTCTACTGTCGTTCCATGTAGAAGGATGAGTATGGAAATGTATGATGTGAGGAAGCATAAGGAGGATGGCCTACGGGTGTTTAACTCTAAGAACAAATCTAGACGGTTGCCGTCCGTCGACGACCAGCTCTTTCCCTACGGGTGGAAGCACCTTGTTACAACTTAGTGCGAACGCAAAGAGACGGAAAGCGCGATACACTCCGGCGAGGAACACGTTGTGCGGAGGGTTTCTCTCCACGAAAGTCTTGTGTCGTGACGTTGGAAGGGCCTTCAAATGTACGTGAGCTCGCCTCAGCAGCGCCTTCCACTGAACTCAGAGAAACAAGGCCACGTCCAACACGATTTCGGGCTAACCTCTTGGTTCGGGAAGCATGAAGCCGTTGGAGATGTATGTGTAAGCGTCTGACACTCAGCTCTCAAGGAACAAAACGGTAGAGAAATCGCCTTTCCACTACCATCTCCAGGGAAGAAGATGGAGGAAGGTTCCGACGTTAAAAGCGAAGGCACAAGTACTGTGCCATATAACACTGCTTGAGAACGAACTTGTGTCGAAAGCTTCTCCCAACTCAGATCTTGTTTCGGGAAGATCGAAGCGTTGTCAGTACTTTGTGTGAAAACACAGGGAAAATTCCACACGCTGAATGGTGAAGAAACATGTGGCTCGAATGTGACCACCAACACACTAGTAGTCCCCTAGAGAGGTGTGTGTCTGGAAATGGGAGGAAGCGTAAGGAACGTGCTATACACTTAAGTCTAAGAAACAACGCTGTGGCGGTGCGTTCCTTCGACTGCCATCTGCTTTGCTAAGGAACGAAGCGGCTTGAAGCAAAGTGTGAAAGAATCCGGAGGGGAAGGAAGAGAGATCTACCTTACTCGCGGAACAAATTCTTATGGAGGGCATTTCTCAACGAACACCATGTGTCACGACGATGGAAGGGTGTTCAAATGTAGGCGCCTTCGCCAAAGGAAAGGCATACACGAATCTCTGCGAAGCAAGTCTCTGTCAAACGCGACTTCGAGCTTCCAACTGGGTTCCCGCGGAATCCCTAGTCACCAAACGTACGTGTTGAATCCTAAACGAAGGGAGTGCTCTTCAGTCTGAAGAAACACCACTCCCGAGAAACCGTGTGTCTACTAACATCTTCCCTGAAAATGGTAGGCTTTTCCCATGGAAGTGTGAAATCGCAATGTATGGGCCCCATGCCTGTGCTACAGAAGTCCTTAGTGTCGATAGTCTGTCGCCATTCAAATCCTGTTCCGTGAGAAGTGTTTTCAAGAGTAGGAGTGAGAGCAGATGGAAAAGGACACGGTTTTACGTGTGAGAAGGAAATCCGTCAAGAAAGACATACACGGAAGGATGAGAAGCACTTTAGCATGAAATGGTGCAGGCACCTAGAATGGGCCCTGTGACGGTGCTTGAGAAACCACTTGTGAAGAAGTCTTCCCTCAACTATCATATCGTTTCGGTGAGAGGAAAGTGTTTTCCGTAGTGGGTGTGAAGGCGTAAGGGACATCGGCTCGACGTAGCTCTCCGCTTCGAATTGGCCTACTGTCGTGGCCATGAAGAAAGATGTGCATGGACATGGATAATGTGCGGAAGCGTAAGGAAGATGGCATACGTCTGTTAAACTCTAAGAACAAATCTCGAGGGTTGCCGTCCTTCGACTACCACCTCTTTTCGTAAGGATGGAAGCAGCTTGGGAAACCTAGCGTGAACGAAAAGCGATGGAACGCGCGATCCTCTACAGGGAGGAACCCGTTGGGCGGAGGGTTTCTCTCCATCAAGTCCTGTGTCATGGAGGTGGATGGGTCTTCAAATGCACGTGGACTAGCCTCAGTAGTAGTAGCCTCACACTGAATTCTGAGAAACGAGTCCATGTCCAACAGGCTTTCGTGCTAACATCTGGGTTCTTGAAGAAAGAAGCCTTTGGAGAGATGAGTGTTGCTATATAAGGTAAGGGTCTTACACTCACCTCTCAAGGAACAAAACGGTAGGGAAATAGTCTTTCCACTGCCACCTGCAGGGAAAAAGATGGAAGAACTTTCCAACGTTACCAGTGAAGGCACAACTCCTGTGCCATATACCACTGTTTGAGAAAGAGTTGTGTCGAAAGCTTCTCTCAACTCAAATCTTGTTTCAGGAAGATAGAAGCGCTTTCAGGACTTCGTGTGAACGCGTAAGGAAAGTGCCATACGCTGAATTGTGAAGAGACATGTGGGTCGAATGTGACCACCAACTAACAAGTTGTCCCCTAGAGAGGTGTGTGTGTGGCAATCGGAGGAAGTGTAAGGAACGAGCTCTACACTTAATTCTAAAAAGCAATGCTGTGGAGGAGCGGTCCTTCGTCTACCTTCTCCTTTCCGAAGGATCGAGGCGGGCATACGCCAAGTGTGAAAGGAAGCAGAGGAAAGGCCTGATATACCTTCCTCGTGGAACAACTTTGTATGGAGGGCTTCGCTCAATGGACACCATGGGTCACGACGCTAAAAGGGGTTTCCAAATGTATGTGAGTTCGCCAAAGGAAAGCCACAGACTCAACTGCGCGAAACAAGTCTGTGTCAAACCCGACTTCGAGCTTACGACTGGCGTCACGGGGAAAACATAGTCACAACAGGTATGTGTTGAATCCGAAACAGGCGGCGTGCACTTCAGTCTCAGGAAACATCAGTGCAGAGAAACCGTGTTTCTACGAACATCTTCCCTGAAAATGCTTGTCTATTCCAATGTAAGTGCGGCAGCGCAAGGCATGTGCCCCATGCCTGTGCCACAGAAATGGTCAGTGTAGATTGTCTCTCCCAATTCAAATCTTGTTCCGTGAGGAATGTTTTCAAGAGTATGAGAGAGATCAGAGGGGAAAGGTCATGCCTTCAAGTGGGAGAAGGATATCCTGGAAAGCCATACACCTACGTATGAGCGGCATTCTGGCATGAACGTGTGAAGGCATAGAGAATGTGCCGTCACCTGGGACGTTGCTTGACCAACCGCTTGGGAAGAAGTCCTCCCTCAGCTATCCTACAGTTTCAGGAAGATAAAAGTGTTTTCCGTAGTGGGTGTGAAGGCATGAGGGACGTACCCAAGAGTTAGCCGTCCGTCCCGAATGTGTCTCCTGTCGTTCCATGAAGAAGGATGAGTATGGATATGTATGATGTGAGGAAGCATGAGGAGGATTGCCTCCCCATGGTTAACTCTAAGAACAAATCTAGAGGTTTGCCGTCCGTCGACGACCCGCTCTTTCCCTACGGATGGAAGCACCTTGTTACAACGTAGTGCGAAAGGAAAGAGACGGAAAGTACGATACACTACGGTGAGGAACACGTTGTGGGGAGGGTTTCTCTCCACGAAAGTCTTGTGTCATGAAGTTGGAGTGCCATCAAATATACGTGTGCTCGCCTCAGCAGCGCCTTCCACTGGACACAGAGAAACAAGGCCACGTCCAACACGATTTCGTGCTCACCTCTTGGTTCGGGAAGCATGAAGCCTTTGGAGATATAGGTGTAAGTGTCTGACAC
The DNA here is from genome assembly GCF_037043125.1 of Eumetopias jubatus. Classification (NCBI taxonomy): domain Eukaryota; kingdom Metazoa; phylum Chordata; class Mammalia; order Carnivora; family Otariidae; genus Eumetopias; species Eumetopias jubatus. The sequence goes on along the minus strand of NW_028275075.1, from coordinate 51,548 downwards.
TAAGCTCTCAAGGAACAAAACGGTAGAGAAATCGCCTTTCCACGACCATCTACAGGGAAGAAGATGGAGGAAAGTCCCGACGTTGAAAGCGAAGGGACAAGTACAGTGCCATATACCACTGCTTGAGAACGAACTTGTGTCGAAAGCTTCTCCCAACTCAGATCTTGTTTCGGGAAGATAGAAGCGTTGTCAGTACTTTGTGTGAAAACACAAGGAAAACACCACACGCTGAATGGTGAAGAAACATGTGGCTCGAATGTGACCACCAACACACTAGGAGTCCCCTAGAGAGGAGTGTGTCTGGAAATGGGAGGAAGCGTAAGGAACGTGCTATACACTTAAGTCTAAGAAACAACGCTGTGGCGGTGCGGTCCTTCGTCTACCTTCTCCTTTCCGAAGGATCGAAGCGGCCTTGCGCCAAGTGTGAAAGGAAGCGGAGGAAAAGCCTGATATACCTTCCTCGTGGAACAACATTTATGGAGGGCTTCTCCCAATGGGCAACATGGGCCATGTTGGGTTTTGCAAATGTATGTGAGTTCGCCAGAGGAAAGCCACAGACTCAACTGCGCGAAACAAGTCTGAGTCAAACCCGACTTCGAGCTTACGACTGGCGTCACGGGGAAATCAGAGTCACAACAGGTATTTGTTGAATCCGAAACAGGCGGCGTGCACTTCAGTCTGAGGAAACAGAGAAACCGTGTTTCTTCTAACATCTTCCCTGAAAATGCGTGTCTATTCCAGTGGAAGTGTGGCAGCGCAAGGCATGTGCCCCAGGCCTGTGCCACAGAAATAGTTAGTGTAGATTGTCTCTCCCGATTCAAATCTTGTTCCGTGAAGAATGTTTCCAAGAGTATGAAAGAGAGCAGACGGGAAATGTCATGCCTTCAAGTGGGAGAAGGAAATCCTGGAAAGCCATACACCGACGTATGCGCGGCATTCTGGTAGGAACGTGTGAAGGCATAAAGAATGTGCCGTGCCCTGTGACGGTGCTTGACCAACCGCTTGTGAGGAAGTCTTCCCTCAGCTATCATATTGTTTCAGGAAGATAAAAGTGTTTTCCCTAGTGGGTGTGAAGGCATGAGGGACGTACCCTAGAGTTAGCCGTCCGTTCCGAATGTGTCTACTGTCGTTCCATGTAGAAGGATGAGTATGGAAATGTATGATGTGAGGAAGCATAAGGAGGATGGCCTACGGGTGTTTAACTCTAAGAACAAATCTAGACGGTTGCCGTCCGTCGACGACCAGCTCTTTCCCTACGGGTGGAAGCACCTTGTTACAACTTAGTGCGAACGCAAAGAGACGGAAAGCGCGATACACTCCGGCGAGGAACACGTTGTGCGGAGGGTTTCTCTCCACGAAAGTCTTGTGTCGTGACGTTGGAAGGGCCTTCAAATGTACGTGAGCTCGCCTCAGCAGCGCCTTCCACTGAACTCAGAGAAACAAGGCCACGTCCAACACGATTTCGGGCTAACCTCTTGGTTCGGGAAGCATGAAGCCGTTGGAGATGTATGTGTAAGCGTCTGACACTCAGCTCTCAAGGAACAAAACGGTAGAGAAATCGCCTTTCCACTACCATCTCCAGGGAAGAAGATGGAGGAAGGTTCCGACGTTAAAAGCGAAGGCACAAGTACTGTGCCATATAACACTGCTTGAGAACGAACTTGTGTCGAAAGCTTCTCCCAACTCAGATCTTGTTTCGGGAAGATCGAAGCGTTGTCAGTACTTTGTGTGAAAACACAGGGAAAATTCCACACGCTGAATGGTGAAGAAACATGTGGCTCGAATGTGACCACCAACACACTAGTAGTCCCCTAGAGAGGTGTGTGTCTGGAAATGGGAGGAAGCGTAAGGAACGTGCTATACACTTAAGTCTAAGAAACAACGCTGTGGCGGTGCGTTCCTTCGACTGCCATCTGCTTTGCTAAGGAACGAAGCGGCTTGAAGCAAAGTGTGAAAGAATCCGGAGGGGAAGGAAGAGAGATCTACCTTACTCGCGGAACAAATTCTTATGGAGGGCATTTCTCAACGAACACCATGTGTCACGACGATGGAAGGGTGTTCAAATGTAGGCGCCTTCGCCAAAGGAAAGGCATACACGAATCTCTGCGAAGCAAGTCTCTGTCAAACGCGACTTCGAGCTTCCAACTGGGTTCCCGCGGAATCCCTAGTCACCAAACGTACGTGTTGAATCCTAAACGAAGGGAGTGCTCTTCAGTCTGAAGAAACACCACTCCCGAGAAACCGTGTGTCTACTAACATCTTCCCTGAAAATGGTAGGCTTTTCCCATGGAAGTGTGAAATCGCAATGTATGGGCCCCATGCCTGTGCTACAGAAGTCCTTAGTGTCGATAGTCTGTCGCCATTCAAATCCTGTTCCGTGAGAAGTGTTTTCAAGAGTAGGAGTGAGAGCAGATGGAAAAGGACACGGTTTTACGTGTGAGAAGGAAATCCGTCAAGAAAGACATACACGGAAGGATGAGAAGCACTTTAGCATGAAATGGTGCAGGCACCTAGAATGGGCCCTGTGACGGTGCTTGAGAAACCACTTGTGAAGAAGTCTTCCCTCAACTATCATATCGTTTCGGTGAGAGGAAAGTGTTTTCCGTAGTGGGTGTGAAGGCGTAAGGGACATCGGCTCGACGTAGCTCTCCGCTTCGAATTGGCCTACTGTCGTGGCCATGAAGAAAGATGTGCATGGACATGGATAATGTGCGGAAGCGTAAGGAAGATGGCATACGTCTGTTAAACTCTAAGAACAAATCTCGAGGGTTGCCGTCCTTCGACTACCACCTCTTTTCGTAAGGATGGAAGCAGCTTGGGAAACCTAGCGTGAACGAAAAGCGATGGAACGCGCGATCCTCTACAGGGAGGAACCCGTTGGGCGGAGGGTTTCTCTCCATCAAGTCCTGTGTCATGGAGGTGGATGGGTCTTCAAATGCACGTGGACTAGCCTCAGTAGTAGTAGCCTCACACTGAATTCTGAGAAACGAGTCCATGTCCAACAGGCTTTCGTGCTAACATCTGGGTTCTTGAAGAAAGAAGCCTTTGGAGAGATGAGTGTTGCTATATAAGGTAAGGGTCTTACACTCACCTCTCAAGGAACAAAACGGTAGGGAAATAGTCTTTCCACTGCCACCTGCAGGGAAAAAGATGGAAGAACTTTCCAACGTTACCAGTGAAGGCACAACTCCTGTGCCATATACCACTGTTTGAGAAAGAGTTGTGTCGAAAGCTTCTCTCAACTCAAATCTTGTTTCAGGAAGATAGAAGCGCTTTCAGGACTTCGTGTGAACGCGTAAGGAAAGTGCCATACGCTGAATTGTGAAGAGACATGTGGGTCGAATGTGACCACCAACTAACAAGTTGTCCCCTAGAGAGGTGTGTGTGTGGCAATCGGAGGAAGTGTAAGGAACGAGCTCTACACTTAATTCTAAAAAGCAATGCTGTGGAGGAGCGGTCCTTCGTCTACCTTCTCCTTTCCGAAGGATCGAGGCGGGCATACGCCAAGTGTGAAAGGAAGCAGAGGAAAGGCCTGATATACCTTCCTCGTGGAACAACTTTGTATGGAGGGCTTCGCTCAATGGACACCATGGGTCACGACGCTAAAAGGGGTTTCCAAATGTATGTGAGTTCGCCAAAGGAAAGCCACAGACTCAACTGCGCGAAACAAGTCTGTGTCAAACCCGACTTCGAGCTTACGACTGGCGTCACGGGGAAAACATAGTCACAACAGGTATGTGTTGAATCCGAAACAGGCGGCGTGCACTTCAGTCTCAGGAAACATCAGTGCAGAGAAACCGTGTTTCTACGAACATCTTCCCTGAAAATGCTTGTCTATTCCAATGTAAGTGCGGCAGCGCAAGGCATGTGCCCCATGCCTGTGCCACAGAAATGGTCAGTGTAGATTGTCTCTCCCAATTCAAATCTTGTTCCGTGAGGAATGTTTTCAAGAGTATGAGAGAGATCAGAGGGGAAAGGTCATGCCTTCAAGTGGGAGAAGGATATCCTGGAAAGCCATACACCTACGTATGAGCGGCATTCTGGCATGAACGTGTGAAGGCATAGAGAATGTGCCGTCACCTGGGACGTTGCTTGACCAACCGCTTGGGAAGAAGTCCTCCCTCAGCTATCCTACAGTTTCAGGAAGATAAAAGTGTTTTCCGTAGTGGGTGTGAAGGCATGAGGGACGTACCCAAGAGTTAGCCGTCCGTCCCGAATGTGTCTCCTGTCGTTCCATGAAGAAGGATGAGTATGGATATGTATGATGTGAGGAAGCATGAGGAGGATTGCCTCCCCATGGTTAACTCTAAGAACAAATCTAGAGGTTTGCCGTCCGTCGACGACCCGCTCTTTCCCTACGGATGGAAGCACCTTGTTACAACGTAGTGCGAAAGGAAAGAGACGGAAAGTACGATACACTACGGTGAGGAACACGTTGTGGGGAGGGTTTCTCTCCACGAAAGTCTTGTGTCATGAAGTTGGAGTGCCATCAAATATACGTGTGCTCGCCTCAGCAGCGCCTTCCACTGGACACAGAGAAACAAGGCCACGTCCAACACGATTTCGTGCTCACCTCTTGGTTCGGGAAGCATGAAGCCTTTGGAGATATAGGTGTAAGTGTCTGACACTAAGCTCTCAAGGAACAAAACGGTAGAGAAATCGCCTTTCCACGACCATCTACAGGGAAGAAGATGGAGGAAAGTCCCGACGTTGAAAGCGAAGGGCCAAGTACAGTGCCATATACCACTGCTTGAGAACGAACTTGTGTCGAAAGCTTCTCCCAACTCAGATCTTGTTTCGGGAAGATAGAAGCGTTGTCAGTACTTTGTGTGAAAACACAAGGAAAACACCACACGCTGAATGGTGAAGAAACATGTGGCTCGAATGTGACCACCAACACACTAGGAGTCCCCTAGAGAGGAGTGTGTCTGGAAATGGGAGGAAGCGTAAGGAACGTGCTATACACTTAAGTCTAAGAAACAACGCTGTGGCGGTGCGGTCCTTCGTCTACCTTCTCCTTTCCGAAGGATCGAAGCGGCCTTGCGCCAAGTGTGAAAGGAAGCGGAGGAAAAGCCTGATATACCTTCCTCGTGGAACAACATTTATGGAGGGCTTCTCCCAATGGGCAACATGGGCCATGTTGGGTTTTGCAAATGTATGTGAGTTCGCCAGAGGAAAGCCACAGACTCAACTGCGCGAAACAAGTCTGAGTCAAACCCGACTTCGAGCTTACGACTGGCGTCACGGGGAAATCAGAGTCACAACAGGTATTTGTTGAATCCGAAACAGGCGGCGTGCACTTCAGTCTGAGGAAACAGAGAAACCGTGTTTCTTCTAACATCTTCCCTGAAAATGCGTGTCTATTCCAGTGGAAGTGTGGCAGCGCAAGGCATGTGCCCCAGGCCTGTGCCACAGAAATAGTTAGTGTAGATTGTCTCTCCCGATTCAAATCTTGTTCCGTGAAGAATGTTTCCAAGAGTATGAAAGAGAGCAGACGGGAAATGTCATGCCTTCAAGTGGGAGAAGGAAATCCTGGAAAGCCATACACCGACGTATGCGCGGCATTCTGGTAGGAACGTGTGAAGGCATAAAGAATGTGCCGTGCCCTGTGACGGTGCTTGACCAACCGCTTGTGAGGAAGTCTTCCCTCAGCTATCATATTGTTTCAGGAAGATAAAAGTGTTTTCCCTAGTGGGTGTGAAGGCATGAGGGACGTACCCTAGAGTTAGCCGTCCGTTCCGAATGTGTCTACTGTCGTTCCATGTAGAAGGATGAGTATGGAAATGTATGATGTGAGGAAGCATAAGGAGGATGGCCTACGGGTGTTTAACTCTAAGAACAAATCTAGACGGTTGCCGTCCGTCGACGACCAGCTCTTTCCCTACGGGTGGAAGCACCTTGTTACAACTTAGTGCGAACGCAAAGAGACGGAAAGCGCGATACACTCCGGCGAGGAACACGTTGTGCGGAGGGTTTCTCTCCACGAAAGTCTTGTGTCGTGACGTTGGAAGGGCCTTCAAATGTACGTGAGCTCGCCTCAGCAGCGCCTTCCACTGAACTCAGAGAAACAAGGCCACGTCCAACACGATTTCGGGCTAACCTCTTGGTTCGGGAAGCATGAAGCCGTTGGAGATGTATGTGTAAGCGTCTGACACTCAGCTCTCAAGGAACAAAACGGTAGAGAAATCGCCTTTCCACTACCATCTCCAGGGAAGAAGATGGAGGAAGGTTCCGACGTTAAAAGCGAAGGCACAAGTACTGTGCCATATAACACTGCTTGAGAACGAACTTGTGTCGAAAGCTTCTCCCAACTCAGATCTTGTTTCGGGAAGATCGAAGCGTTGTCAGTACTTTGTGTGAAAACACAGGGAAAATTCCACACGCTGAATGGTGAAGAAACATGTGGCTCGAATGTGACCACCAACACACTAGTAGTCCCCTAGAGAGGTGTGTGTCTGGAAATGGGAGGAAGCGTAAGGAACGTGCTATACACTTAAGTCTAAGAAACAACGCTGTGGCGGTGCGTTCCTTCGACTGCCATCTGCTTTGCTAAGGAACGAAGCGGCTTGAAGCAAAGTGTGAAAGAATCCGGAGGGGAAGGAAGAGAGATCTACCTTACTCGCGGAACAAATTCTTATGGAGGGCATTTCTCAACGAACACCATGTGTCACGACGATGGAAGGGTGTTCAAATGTAGGCGCCTTCGCCAAAGGAAAGGCATACACGAATCTCTGCGAAGCAAGTCTCTGTCAAACGCGACTTCGAGCTTCCAACTGGGTTCCCGCGGAATCCCTAGTCACCAAACGTACGTGTTGAATCCTAAACGAAGGGAGTGCTCTTCAGTCTGAAGAAACACCACTCCCGAGAAACCGTGTGTCTACTAACATCTTCCCTGAAAATGGTAGGCTTTTCCCATGGAAGTGTGAAATCGCAATGTATGGGCCCCATGCCTGTGCTACAGAAGTCCTTAGTGTCGATAGTCTGTCGCCATTCAAATCCTGTTCCGTGAGAAGTGTTTTCAAGAGTAGGAGTGAGAGCAGATGGAAAAGGACACGGTTTTACGTGTGAGAAGGAAATCCGTCAAGAAAGACATACACGGAAGGATGAGAAGCACTTTAGCATGAAATGGTGCAGGCACCTAGAATGGGCCCTGTGACGGTGCTTGAGAAACCACTTGTGAAGAAGTCTTCCCTCAACTATCATATCGTTTCGGTGAGAGGAAAGTGTTTTCCGTAGTGGGTGTGAAGGCGTAAGGGACATCGGCTCGACGTAGCTCTCCGCTTCGAATTGGCCTACTGTCGTGGCCATGAAGAAAGATGTGCATGGACATGGATAATGTGCGGAAGCGTAAGGAAGATGGCATACGTCTGTTAAACTCTAAGAACAAATCTCGAGGGTTGCCGTCCTTCGACTACCACCTCTTTTCGTAAGGATGGAAGCAGCTTGGGAAACCTAGCGTGAACGAAAAGCGATGGAACGCGCGATCCTCTACAGGGAGGAACCCGTTGGGCGGAGGGTTTCTCTCCATCAAGTCCTGTGTCATGGAGGTGGATGGGTCTTCAAATGCACGTGGACTAGCCTCAGTAGTAGTAGCCTCACACTGAATTCTGAGAAACGAGTCCATGTCCAACAGGCTTTCGTGCTAACATCTGGGTTCTTGAAGAAAGAAGCCTTTGGAGAGATGAGTGTTGCTATATAAGGTAAGGGTCTTACACTCACCTCTCAAGGAACAAAACGGTAGGGAAATAGTCTTTCCACTGCCACCTGCAGGGAAAAAGATGGAAGAACTTTCCAACGTTACCAGTGAAGGCACAACTCCTGTGCCATATACCACTGTTTGAGAAAGAGTTGTGTCGAAAGCTTCTCTCAACTCAAATCTTGTTTCAGGAAGATAGAAGCGCTTTCAGGACTTCGTGTGAACGCGTAAGGAAAGTGCCATACGCTGAATTGTGAAGAGACATGTGGGTCGAATGTGACCACCAACTAACAAGTTGTCCCCTAGAGAGGTGTGTGTGTGGCAATCGGAGGAAGTGTAAGGAACGAGCTCTACACTTAATTCTAAAAAGCAATGCTGTGGAGGAGCGGTCCTTCGTCTACCTTCTCCTTTCCGAAGGATCGAGGCGGGCATACGCCAAGTGTGAAAGGAAGCAGAGGAAAGGCCTGATATACCTTCCTCGTGGAACAACTTTGTATGGAGGGCTTCGCTCAATGGACACCATGGGTCACGACGCTAAAAGGGGTTTCCAAATGTATGTGAGTTCGCCAAAGGAAAGCCACAGACTCAACTGCGCGAAACAAGTCTGTGTCAAACCCGACTTCGAGCTTACGACTGGCGTCACGGGGAAAACATAGTCACAACAGGTATGTGTTGAATCCGAAACAGGCGGCGTGCACTTCAGTCTCAGGAAACATCAGTGCAGAGAAACCGTGTTTCTACGAACATCTTCCCTGAAAATGCTTGTCTATTCCAATGTAAGTGCGGCAGCGCAAGGCATGTGCCCCATGCCTGTGCCACAGAAATGGTCAGTGTAGATTGTCTCTCCCAATTCAAATCTTGTTCCGTGAGGAATGTTTTCAAGAGTATGAGAGAGATCAGAGGGGAAAGGTCATGCCTTCAAGTGGGAGAAGGATATCCTGGAAAGCCATACACCTACGTATGAGCGGCATTCTGGCATGAACGTGTGAAGGCATAGAGAATGTGCCGTCACCTGGGACGTTGCTTGACCAACCGCTTGGGAAGAAGTCCTCCCTCAGCTATCCTACAGTTTCAGGAAGATAAAAGTGTTTTCCGTAGTGGGTGTGAAGGCATGAGGGACGTACCCAAGAGTTAGCCGTCCGTCCCGAATGTGTCTCCTGTCGTTCCATGAAGAAGGATGAGTATGGATATGTATGATGTGAGGAAGCATGAGGAGGATTGCCTCCCCATGGTTAACTCTAAGAACAAATCTAGAGGTTTGCCGTCCGTCGACGACCCGCTCTTTCCCTACGGATGGAAGCACCTTGTTACAACGTAGTGCGAAAGGAAAGAGACGGAAAGTACGATACACTACGGTGAGGAACACGTTGTGGGGAGGGTTTCTCTCCACGAAAGTCTTGTGTCATGAAGTTGGAGTGCCATCAAATATACGTGTGCTCGCCTCAGCAGCGCCTTCCACTGGACACAGAGAAACAAGGCCACGTCCAACACGATTTCGTGCTCACCTCTTGGTTCGGGAAGCATGAAGCCTTTGGAGATATAGGTGTAAGTGTCTGACACTAAGCTCTCAAGGAACAAAACGGTAGAGAAATCGCCTTTCCACGACCATCTACAGGGAAGAAGATGGAGGAAAGTCCCGACGTTGAAAGCGAAGGGCCAAGTACAGTGCCATATACCACTGCTTGAGAACGAACTTGTGTCGAAAGCTTCTCCCAACTCAGATCTTGTTTCGGGAAGATAGAAGCGTTGTCAGTACTTTGTGTGAAAACACAAGGAAAACACCACACGCTGAATGGTGAAGAAACATGTGGCTCGAATGTGACCACCAACACACTAGGAGTCCCCTAGAGAGGAGTGTGTCTGGAAATGGGAGGAAGCGTAAGGAACGTGCTATACACTTAAGTCTAAGAAACAACGCTGTGGCGGTGCGGTCCTTCGTCTACCTTCTCCTTTCCGAAGGATCGAAGCGGCCTTGCGCCAAGTGTGAAAGGAAGCGGAGGAAAAGCCTGATATACCTTCCTCGTGGAACAACATTTATGGAGGGCTTCTCCCAATGGGCAACATGGGCCATGTTGGGTTTTGCAAATGTATGTGAGTTCGCCAGAGGAAAGCCACAGACTCAACTGCGCGAAACAAGTCTGAGTCAAACCCGACTTCGAGCTTACGACTGGCGTCACGGGGAAATCAGAGTCACAACAGGTATTTGTTGAATCCGAAACAGGCGGCGTGCACTTCAGTCTGAGGAAACAGAGAAACCGTGTTTCTTCTAACATCTTCCCTGAAAATGCGTGTCTATTCCAGTGGAAGTGTGGCAGCGCAAGGCATGTGCCCCAGGCCTGTGCCACAGAAATAGTTAGTGTAGATTGTCTCTCCCGATTCAAATCTTGTTCCGTGAAGAATGTTTCCAAGAGTATGAAAGAGAGCAGACGGGAAATGTCATGCCTTCAAGTGGGAGAAGGAAATCCTGGAAAGCCATACACCGACGTATGCGCGGCATTCTGGTAGGAACGTGTGAAGGCATAAAGAATGTGCCGTGCCCTGTGACGGTGCTTGACCAACCGCTTGTGAGGAAGTCTTCCCTCAGCTATCATATTGTTTCAGGAAGATAAAAGTGTTTTCCCTAGTGGGTGTGAAGGCATGAGGGACGTACCCTAGAGTTAGCCGTCCGTTCCGAATGTGTCTACTGTCGTTCCATGAAGAAGGATGAGTATGGAAATGTATGATGTGAGGAAGCATAAGGAGGATGGCCTACGGGTGTTTAACTCTAAGAACAAATCTAGACGGTTGCCGTCCGTCGACGACCAGCTCTTTCCCTACGGGTGGAAGCACCTTGTTACAACTTAGTGCGAACGCAAAGAGACGGAAAGCGCGATACACTCCGGCGAGGAACACGTTGTGCGGAGGGTTTCTCTCCACGAAAGTCTTGTGTCGTGACGTTGGAAGGGCCTTCAAATGTACGTGAGCTCGCCTCAGCAGCGCCTTCCACTGAACTCAGAGAAACAAGGCCACGTCCAACACGATTTCGGGCTAACCTCTTGGTTCGGGAAGCATGAAGCCGTTGGAGATGTATGTGTAAGCGTCTGACACTCAGCTCTCAAGGAACAAAACGGTAGAGAAATCGCCTTTCCACTACCATCTCCAGGGAAGAAGATGGAGGAAGGTTCCGACGTTAAAAGCGAAGGCACAAGTACTGTGCCATATAACACTGCTTGAGAACGAACTTGTGTCGAAAGCTTCTCCCAACTCAGATCTTGTTTCGGGAAGATCGAAGCGTTGTCAGTACTTTGTGTGAAAACACAGGGAAAATTCCACACGCTGAATGGTGAAGAAACATGTGGCTCGAATGTGACCACCAACACACTAGTAGTCCCCTAGAGAGGTGTGTGTCTGGAAATGGGAGGAAGCGTAAGGAACGTGCTATACACTTAAGTCTAAGAAACAACGCTGTGGCGGTGCGTTCCTTCGACTGCCATCTGCTTTGCTAAGGAACGAAGCGGCTTGAAGCAAAGTGTGAAAGAATCCGGAGGGGAAGGAAGAGAGATCTACCTTACTCGCGGAACAAATTCTTATGGAGGGCATTTCTCAACGAACACCATGTGTCACGACGATGGAAGGGTGTTCAAATGTAGGCGCCTTCGCCAAAGGAAAGGCATACACGAATCTCTGCGAAGCAAGTCTCTGTCAAACGCGACTTCGAGCTTCCAACTGGGTTCCCGCGGAATCCCTAGTCACCAAACGTACGTGTTGAATCCTAAACGAAGGGAGTGCTCTTCAGTCTGAAGAAACACCACTCCCGAGAAACCGTGTGTCTACTAACATCTTCCCTGAAAATGGTAGGCTTTTCCCATGGAAGTGTGAAATCGCAATGTATGGGCCCCATGCCTGTGCTACAGAAGTCCTTAGTGTCGATAGTCTGTCGCCATTCAAATCCTGTTCCGTGAGAAGTGTTTTCAAGAGTAGGAGTGAGAGCAGATGGAAAAGGACACGGTTTTACGTGTGAGAAGGAAATCCGTCAAGAAAGACATACACGGAAGGATGAGAAGCACTTTAGCATGAAATGGTGCAGGCACCTAGAATGGGCCCTGTGACGGTGCTTGAGAAACCACTTGTGAAGAAGTCTTCCCTCAACTATCATATCGTTTCGGTGAGAGGAAAGTGTTTTCCGTAGTGGGTGTGAAGGCGTAAGGGACATCGGCTCGACGTAGCTCTCCGCTTCGAATTGGCCTACTGTCGTGGCCATGAAGAAAGATGTGCATGGACATGGATAATGTGCGGAAGCGTAAGGAAGATGGCATACGTCTGTTAAACTCTAAGAACAAATCTCGAGGGTTGCCGTCCTTCGACTACCACCTCTTTTCGTAAGGATGGAAGCAGCTTGGGAAACCTAGCGTGAACGAAAAGCGATGGAACGCGCGATCCTCTACAGGGAGGAACCCGTTGGGCGGAGGGTTTCTCTCCATCAAGTCCTGTGTCATGGAGGTGGATGGGTCTTCAAATGCACGTGGACTAGCCTCAGTAGTAGTAGCCTCACACTGAATTCTGAGAAACGAGTCCATGTCCAACAGGCTTTCGTGCTAACATCTGGGTTCTTGAAGAAAGAAGCCTTTGGAGAGATGAGTGTTGCTATATAAGGTAAGGGTCTTACACTCACCTCTCAAGGAACAAAACGGTAGGGAAATAGTCTTTCCACTGCCACCTGCAGGGAAAAAGATGGAAGAACTTTCCAACGTTACCAGTGAAGGCACAACTCCTGTGCCATATACCACTGTTTGAGAAAGAGTTGTGTCGAAAGCTTCTCTCAACTCAAATCTTGTTTCAGGAAGATAGAAGCGCTTTCAGGACTTCGTGTGAACGCGTAAGGAAAGTGCCATACGCTGAATTGTGAAGAGACATGTGGGTCGAATGTGACCACCAACTAACAAGTTGTCCCCTAGAGAGGTGTGTGTGTGGCAATCGGAGGAAGTGTAAGGAACGAGCTCTACACTTAATTCTAAAAAGCAATGCTGTGGAGGAGCGGTCCTTCGTCTACCTTCTCCTTTCCGAAGGATCGAGGCGGGCATACGCCAAGTGTGAAAGGAAGCAGAGGAAAGGCCTGATATACCTTCCTCGTGGAACAACTTTGTATGGAGGGCTTCGCTCAATGGACACCATGGGTCACGACGCTAAAAGGGGTTTCCAAATGTATGTGAGTTCGCCAAAGGAAAGCCACAGACTCAACTGCGCGAAACAAGTCTGTGTCAAACCCGACTTCGAGCTTACGACTGGCGTCACGGGGAAAACATAGTCACAACAGGTATGTGTTGAATCCGAAACAGGCGGCGTGCACTTCAGTCTCAGGAAACATCAGTGCAGAGAAACCGTGTTTCTACGAACATCTTCCCTGAAAATGCTTGTCTATTCCAATGTAAGTGCGGCAGCGCAAGGCATGTGCCCCATGCCTGTGCCACAGAAATGGTCAGTGTAGATTGTCTCTCCCAATTCAAATCTTGTTCCGTGAGGAATGTTTTCAAGAGTATGAGAGAGATCAGAGGGGAAAGGTCATGCCTTCAAGTGGGAGAAGGATATCCTGGAAAGCCATACACCTACGTATGAGCGGCATTCTGGCATGAACGTGTGAAGGCATAGAGAATGTGCCGTCACCTGGGACGTTGCTTGACCAACCGCTTGGGAAGAAGTCCTCCCTCAGCTATCCTACAGTTTCAGGAAGATAAAAGTGTTTTCCGTAGTGGGTGTGAAGGCATGAGGGACGTACCCAAGAGTTAGCCGTCCGTCCCGAATGTGTCTCCTGTCGTTCCATGAAGAAGGATGAGTATGGATATGTATGATGTGAGGAAGCATGAGGAGGATTGCCTCCCCATGGTTAACTCTAAGAACAAATCTAGAGGTTTGCCGTCCGTCGACGACCCGCTCTTTCCCTACGGATGGAAGCACCTTGTTACAACGTAGTGCGAAAGGAAAGAGACGGAAAGTACGATACACTACGGTGAGGAACACGTTGTGGGGAGGGTTTCTCTCCACGAAAGTCTTGTGTCATGAAGTTGGAGTGCCATCAAATATACGTGTGCTCGCCTCAGCAGCGCCTTCCACTGGACACAGAGAAACAAGGCCACGTCCAACACGATTTCGTGCTCACCTCTTGGTTCGGGAAGCATGAAGCCTTTGGAGATATAGGTGTAAGTGTCTGACACTAAGCTCTCAAGGAACAAAACGGTAGAGAAATCGCCTTTCCACGACCATCTACAGGGAAGAAGATGGAGGAAAGTCCCGACGTTGAAAGCGAAGGGACAAGTACAGTGCCATATACCACTGCTTGAGAACGAACTTGTGTCGAAAGCTTCTCCCAACTCAGATCTTGTTTCGGGAAGATAGAAGCGTTGTCAGTACTTTGTGTGAAAACACAAGGAAAACACCACACGCTGAATGGTGAAGAAACATGTGGCTCGAATGTGACCACCAACACACTAGGAGTCCCCTAGGAGGAGTGTGTCTGGAAATGGGAGGAAGCGTAAGGAACGTGCTATACACTTAAGTCTAAGAAACAACGCTGTGGCGGTGCGGTCCTTCGTCTACCTTCTCCTTTCCGAAGGATCGAAGCGGCCTTGCGCCAAGTGTGAAAGGAAGCGGAGGAAAAGCCTGATATACCTTCCTCGTGGAACAACATTTATGGAGGGCTTCTCCCAATGGGCAACATGGGCCATGTTGGGTTTTGCAAATGTATGTGAGTTCGCCAGAGGAAAGCCACAGACTCAACTGCGCGAAACAAGTCTGAGTCAAACCCGACTTCGAGCTTACGACTGGCGTCACGGGGAAATCAGAGTCACAACAGGTATTTGTTGAATCCGAAACAGGCGGCGTGCACTTCAGTCTGAGGAAACAGAGAAACCGTGTTTCTTCTAACATCTTCCCTGAAAATGCGTGTCTATTCCAGTGGAAGTGTGGCAGCGCAAGGCATGTGCCCCAGGCCTGTGCCACAGAAATAGTTAGTGTAGATTGTCTCTCCCGATTCAAATCTTGTTCCGTGAAGAATGTTTCCAAGAGTATGAAAGAGAGCAGACGGGAAATGTCATGCCTTCAAGTGGGAGAAGGAAATCCTGGAAAGCCATACACCGACGTATGCGCGGCATTCTGGTAGGAACGTGTGAAGGCATAAAGAATGTGCCGTGCCCTGTGACGGTGCTTGACCAACCGCTTGTGAGGAAGTCTTCCCTCAGCTATCATATTGTTTCAGGAAGATAAAAGTGTTTTCCCTAGTGGGTGTGAAGGCATGAGGGACGTACCCTAGAGTTAGCCGTCCGTTCCGAATGTGTCTACTGTCGTTCCATGAAGAAGGATGAGTATGGAAATGTATGATGTGAGGAAGCATAAGGAGGATGGCCTACGGGTGTTTAACTCTAAGAACAAATCTAGACGGTTGCCGTCCGTCGACGACCAGCTCTTTCCCTACGGGTGGAAGCACCTTGTTACAACTTAGTGCGAACGCAAAGAGACGGAAAGCGCGATACACTCCGGCGAGGAACACGTTGTGCGGAGGGTTTCTCTCCACGAAAGTCTTGTGTCGTGACGTTGGAAGGGCCTTCAAATGTACGTGAGCTCGCCTCAGCAGCGCCTTCCACTGAACTCAGAGAAACAAGGCCACGTCCAACACGATTTCGGGCTAACCTCTTGGTTCGGGAAGCATGAAGCCGTTGGAGATGTATGTGTAAGCGTCTGACACTCAGCTCTCAAGGAACAAAACGGTAGAGAAATCGCCTTTCCACTACCATCTCCAGGGAAGAAGATGGAGGAAGGTTCCGACGTTAAAAGCGAAGGCACAAGTACTGTGCCATATAACACTGCTTGAGAACGAACTTGTGTCGAAAGCTTCTCCCAACTCAGATCTTGTTTCGGGAAGATCGAAGCGTTGTCAGTACTTTGTGTGAAAACACAGGGAAAATTCCACACGCTGAATGGTGAAGAAACATGTGGCTCGAATGTGACCACCAACACACTAGTAGTCCCCTAGAGAGGTGTGTGTCTGGAAATGGGAGGAAGCGTAAGGAACGTGCTATACACTTAAGTCTAAGAAACAACGCTGTGGCGGTGCGTTCCTTCGACTGCCATCTGCTTTGCTAAGGAACGAAGCGGCTTGAAGCAAAGTGTGAAAGAATCCGGAGGGGAAGGAAGAGAGATCTACCTTACTCGCGGAACAAATTCTTATGGAGGGCATTTCTCAACGAACACCATGTGTCACGACGATGGAAGGGTGTTCAAATGTAGGCGCCTTCGCCAAAGGAAAGGCATACACGAATCTCTGCGAAGCAAGTCTCTGTCAAACGCGACTTCGAGCTTCCAACTGGGTTCCCGCGGAATCCCTAGTCACCAAACGTACGTGTTGAATCCTAAACGAAGGGA
Source organism: Eumetopias jubatus (assembly GCF_037043125.1). Classification (NCBI taxonomy): domain Eukaryota; kingdom Metazoa; phylum Chordata; class Mammalia; order Carnivora; family Otariidae; genus Eumetopias; species Eumetopias jubatus. Next base: position 35,461 of record NW_028275075.1, on the reverse strand, counting down.
GTGCTCTTCAGTCTGAAGAAACACCACTCCCGAGAAACCGTGTGTCTACTAACATCTTCCCTGAAAATGGTAGGCTTTTCCCATGGAAGTGTGAAATCGCTGTATGGGCCCCATGCCTGTGCTACAGAAGTCCTTAGTGTCGATAGTCTGTCGCCATTCAAATCCTGTTCCGTGAGAAGTGTTTTCAAGAGTAGGAGTGAGAGCAGATGGAAAAGGACACGGTTTTACGTGTGAGAAGGAAATCCGTCAAGAAAGACATACACGGAAGGATGAGAAGCACTTTAGCATGAAATGGTGCAGGCACCTAGAATGGGCCCTGTGACGGTGCTTGAGAAACCACTTGTGAAGAAGTCTTCCTCAACTATCATATCGTTTCGGTGAGAGGAAAGTGTTTTCCCGTAGTGGGTGTGAAGGCGTAAGGGACATCGGCTCGACGTAGCTCTCCGCTTCGAATTGGCCTACTGTCGTGGCCATGAAGAAAGATGTGCATGGACATGGATAATGTGCGGAAGCGTAAGGAAGATGGCATACGTCTGTTAAACTCTAAGAACAAATCTCGAGGGTTGCCGTCCTTCGACTACCACCTCTTTTCGTAAGGATGGAAGCAGCTTGGGAAACCTAGCGTGAACGAAAAGCGATGGAACGCGCGATCCTCTACAGGGAGGAACCCGTTGGGCGGAGGGTTTCTCTCCATCAAGTCCTGTGTCATGGAGGTGGATGGGTCTTCAAATGCACGTGGACTAGCCTCAGTAGTAGTAGCCTCACACTGAATTCTGAGAAACGAGTCCATGTCCAACAGGCTTTCGTGCTAACATCTGGGTTCTTGAAGAAAGAAGCCTTTGGAGAGATGAGTGTTGCTATATAAGGTAAGGGTCTTACACTCACCTCTCAAGGAACAAAACGGTAGGGAAATAGTCTTTCCACTGCCACCTGCAGGGAAAAAGATGGAAGAACTTTCCAACGTTACCAGTGAAGGCACAACTCCTGTGCCATATACCACTGTTTGAGAAAGAGTTGTGTCGAAAGCTTCTCTCAACTCAAATCTTGTTTCAGGAAGATAGAAGCGCTTTCCAGGACTTCGTGTGAACGCGTAAGGAAAGTGCCATACGCTGAATGTGAAGAGACATGTGGGTCGAATGTGACCACCAACTAACAAGTTGTCCCCTAGAGAGGTGTGTGTGTGGAAATCGGAGGAAGTGTAAGGAACGAGCTCTACACTTAATTCTAAAAGCAATGCTGTGGAGGAGCGGTCCTTCGTCTACCTTCTCCTTTCCGAAGGATCGAGGCGGGCATACGCCAAGTGTGAAAGGAAGCAGAGGAAAGGCCTGATATACCTTCCTCGTGGAACAACTTTGTATGGAGGGCTTCGCTCAATGGACACCATGGGTCACGCGCTAAAAGGGGTTTCCAAATGTATGTGAGTTCGCCAAAGGAAAGCCACAGACTCAACTGCGCGAAACAAGTCTGTGTCAAACCCGACTTCGAGCTTACGACTGGCGTCACGGGGAAAACATAGTCACAACAGGTATGTGTTGAATCCGAAACAGGCGGCGTGCACTTCAGTCTCAGGAAACATCAGTGCAGAGAAACCGTGTTTCTACGAACATCTTCCCTGAAAATGCTTGTCTATTCCAATGTAAGTGCGGCAGCGCAAGGCATGTGCCCCATGCCTGTGCCACAGAAATGGTCAGTGTAGATTGTCTCTCCCAATTCAAATCTTGTTCCGTGAGGAATGTTTTCAAGAGTATGAGAGAGATCAGAGGGGAAAGGTCATGCCTTCAAGTGGGAGAAGGATATCCTGGAAAGCCATACACCTACGTATGAGCGGCATTCTGGCATGAACGTGTGAAGGCATAGAGAATGTGCCGTCACCTGGGACGTTGCTTGACCAACCGCTTGGGAAGAAGTCCTCCCTCAGCTATCCTACAGTTTCAGGAAGATAAAAGTGTTTTCCGTAGTGGGTGTTGAAGGCATGAGGGACGTACCCAAGAGTTAGCCGTCCGTCCCGAATGTGTCTCCTGTCGTTCCATGAAGAAGGATGAGTATGGATATGTATGATGTGAGGAAGCATGAGGAGGATTGCCTCCCCATGGTTAACTCTAAGAACAAATCTAGAGGTTTGCAGTCCGTCGACGACCCGCTCTTTCCTAACGGATGGAAGCACCTTGTTACAACGTAGTGCGAAAGGAAAGAGACGGAAAGTACGATACACTACGGTGAGGAACACGTTGTGGGGAGGGTTTCTCTCCACGAAAGTCTTGTGTCATGAAGTTGGAGTGCCACAAATATACGTGTGCTCGCCTCAGCAGCGCCTTCCACTGGACACAGAGAAACAAGGCCACGTCCAACACGATTTCGTGCTCACCTCTTGGTTCGGGAAGCATGAAGCCTTTGGAGATATAGGTGTAAGTGTCTGACACTAAGCTCTCAGGAACAAAACGGTAGAGAAATCGCCTTTCCACGACCATCTACAGGGAAGAAGATGGAGGAAAGTCCCGACGTTGAAAGCGAAGGACAAGTACAGTGCCATATACCACTGCTTGAGAACGAACTTGTGTCGAAAGCTTCTCCCAACTAGATCTTGTTTCGGAAGATAGAAGCGTTGTCAGTACTTTGTGTGAAAACACAAGGAAAACACCACACGCTGAATGGTGAAGAAACATGTGGCTCGAATGTGACCACCAACACACTAGGATTCCCCTAGAGAGGAGTGTGTCTGGAAAGGGAGGAAGCGTAAGGAACGTGCTATACACTTAAGTCTAAGAAACAACGCTGTGGCGGTGCGGTCCTTCGTCTACCTTCTCCTTTCCGAAGGATCGAAGCGGCCTTCGCCAAGTGTGAAAGGAAGCGGAGGAAAAGCCTGATATACCTTCCTCGTGGAACAACATTTATGGAGGGCTTCTCCCAATGGGCAACATGGGCCATGTTGGGTTTTGCAAATGTATGTGAGTTCGCCAGAGGAAGCCACAGACTCAACTGCGCGAAACAAGTCTGAGTCAAACCCGACTTCGAGCTTACGACTGGCGTCACGGGGAAATCAGAGTCACAACAGGTATTTGTTGAATCCGAAACAGGCGGCGTGCACTTCAGTCTGAGGAAACAGAGAAACCGTGTTTCTTCTAACATCTTCCCTGAAAATGCGTGTCTATTCCAGTGGAAGTGTGGCAGCGCAAGGCATGTGCCCCAGGCCTGTGCCACAGAAATAGTTAGTGTAGATTGTCTCTCCCGATTCAAATCTTGTTCCGTGAAGAATGTTTCCAAGAGTATGAAAGAGAGCAGACGGGAAATGTCATGCCTTCAAGTGGGAGAGGAAATCCTGGAAAGCCATACACCGACGTATGCGCGGCATTCTGGTAGGAACGTGTGAAGGCATAAAGAATGTGCCGTGCCCTGTGACGGTGCTTGACCAACCGCTTGTGAGGAAGTCTTCCCTCAGCTATCATATTGTTTCAGGAAGATAAAAGTGTTTTCCCTAGTGGGTGTGAAGGCATGAGGGACGTACCCTAGAGTTAGCCGTCCGTTCCGAATGTGTCTACTGTCGTTCATGAAGAAGGATGAGTATGGAAATGTATGATGTGAGGAAGCATAAGGAGATGGCCTACGGGTGTTTAACTCTAAGAACAAATCTAGACGGTTGCCGTCCGTCGACGACCAGCTCTTCCCTACGGGTGGAAGCACTTGTTACAACTTAGTGCGAACGCAAAGATACGGAAGCGCGATACACTCTCGGCGAGGAACACGTTGTGCGGAGGGTTTCTCTCCACGAAAGTCTTGTGTCGTGACGTTGGAAGGGCCTTCAAATGTACGTGAGCTCGCCTCAGCAGCGCCTTCCACTGAACTCAGAGAAACAAGGCCACGTCCCAACGATTTCGGGCTAACCTCTTGGTTCGGGAAGCATGAAGCCGTTGGAGATGTATGTGTAAGCGTCTGACACTCAGCTCTCAAGGAACAAAACGGTAGAGAAATCGCCTTTCCACTACCATCTCCAGGGAAGAAGATGGAGGAAGGTTCCGACGTTAAAAGCGAAGGCACAAGTACTGTGCCATATAACACTGCTTGAGAACGAACTTGTGTCGAAAGCTTCTCCCAACTCAGATCTTGTTTCGGGAAGATCGAAGCGTTGTCAGTACTTTGTGTGAAAACACAGGAAAATTCCACACGCTGAATGGTGAAGAAACATGTGTCTCGAATGTGACCACCAACACATAGTAGTCCCCTAGAGAGGTGTGTGTCTGGAAATGGAGGAAGCGTAAGGAACGTGCTATACCACTTAGTCTAAGAATCAACGCTGTGCGGTGCGTTCCTTCGACTGCCCATCTGCTTTGCTAAGGAACGAAGCGGCTGAAGCAAAGTGTGAAAGAATCCGGAGGGGAAGGAAGAGAGATCTACCTTACTCGCGGAACAAATTCTTATGGAGGGCATTTCTCAACGAACACCATGTGTCACGACGATGGAAGGGTGTTCAAATGTAGGCGCCTTCGCCAAAGGAAAGGCATACACGAATCTCTGCGAAGCAAGTCTCTGTCAAACGCGACTTCGAGCTTCCAACTGTGTTCCCGCGGAATCCCTAGTCACCAAACGTACGTGTTGAATCCTAAACGAAGGGAGTGCTCTTCAGTCTGAAGAAACACCACTCCCGAGAAACCGTGTGTCTACTAACATCTTCCCTGAAAATGGTAGGCTTTTCCCATGGAAGTGTGAAAATCGCAATGTATGGGCCCATGCCTGTGCTACAGAAGTCCTTAGTGTCGATAGTCTGTCGCCATTCAAACCTGTTCCGTGAGAAGTGTTTTCAAGAGTAGGAGTGAGAGCAGATGGAAAAGGACACGGTTTTACGTGTGAGAAGGAAATCCGTCAAGAAAGACATACACGGAAGGATGAGAAGCACTTTAGCATGAAATGGTGCAGGCACCTAGAATGGGCCCTGTGACGGTGCTTGAGAAACCACTTGTGAAGAAGTCTTCCCTCAACTATCATATCGTTTCGGTGAGAGGAAAGTGTTTTCCGTAGTGGGTGTGAAGGCGTAAGGGACATCGGCTCGACGTAGCTCTCCCGCTTCGAATTGGCCTACTGTCGTGGCCATGAAGAAAGATGTGCATGGACATGGATAATGTGCGGAAGCGTAAGGAAGATGGCATACGTCTGTTAAACTCTAAGAACAAATCTCGAGGGTTGCCGTCCTTCGACTACCACCTCTTTTCGTAAGGATGGAAGCAGCTTGGGAAACCTAGCGTGAACGAAAAGCGATGGAACGCGCGATCCTCTACAGGGAGGAACCCGTTGGGCGGAGGGTTTCTCTCCATCAAGTCCTGTGTCTGGAGGTGGATGGGTCTTCAAATGCACGTGGGACTAGCCTCAGTAGTAGTAGCCTCACACTGAATTCTGAGAAACGAGTCCATGTCCAACAGGCTTTCGTGCTAACATCTGGGTTCTGAAGAAAGAAGCCTTTGGAGAGATGAGTGTTGCTATATAAGGTAAGGGTCCTTACACTCACCTCTCAAGGAACAAAACGGTAGGGAAATAGTCTTTCCACTGCCACCTGCAGGAAAAAGATGGAAGAACTTTCCAACGTTACCAGTGAAGGCACAACTCCTGTGCCATATACCACTGTTTGAGAAAGAGTTGTGTCGAAAGCTTCTCTAACTCAAATCTTGTTTCAGGAAGATAGAAGCGCTTTCAGGACTTCGTGTGAACGCGTAAGGAAAGTGCCATACGCTGAATTGTGAAGAGACATGGGGTCGAATGTGACCACCAACTAACAAGTTGTCCCCTAGAGAGGTGTGTGTGTGGCAATCGGAGGAAGTGTAAGGAACGAGCTCTACACTTAATTCTAAAAGCAATGCTGTGGAGGAGCGGTCCTTCGTCTACCTTCTCCTTTCCGAAGGATCGAGGCGGGCATACGCCAAGTGTGAAAGGAAGCAGAGGAAAGGCCTGATATACCTTCTCGTGGAACAACTTTGTATGGAGGGCTTCGCTCAATGGACACCATGGGTCACGACGCTAAAAGGGGTTTCCAAATGTATGTGAGTTCGCCAAAGGAAAGCCACAGACTCAACTGCGCGAAACAAGTCTGTGTCAAACCCGACTTCGAGCTTACGACTGGCGTCACGGGAAAACATAGTCACAACAGGTATGTGTTGAATCCGAAAACAGGCGGCGTGCACTTCAGTCTCAGGAAACATCAGTGCAGAGAAACGTGTTTCTACGAACATCTTCCCTGAAAATGCTTGTCTTTTCCAATGTAAGTGCGGCAGCGCAAGGCATGTGCCCATGCCTGTGCCACAGAAATGGTCAGTGTAGATTGTCTCTCCCATTCAAATCTTGTTCCGTGAGGAATGTTTTCAAGAGTATGAGAGAGATCAGAGGGGAAAGGTCATGCCTTCAAGTGGGAGAAGGATATCCTGAAAGCCATACACCTACGTATGAGCGGCATTCTGGCATGAACGTGTGAAGGCATAGAGAATGTGCCGTCACCTGGGACGTTGCTTGACCAACCGCTTGGGAAGAAGTCTCCCTCAGCTATCCTACAGTTTCAGGAAGATAAAAGTGTTTTCCGTAGTGGGTGTGAAGGCATGAGGGACGTACCCAAGAGGTTAGCCGTCCGTCCCGAATGTGTCTCCTGTCGTTCCATGAAGAAGGATGAGTATGGATATGTATGATGTGAGGAAGCATGAGGAGGATTGCCTCCCCATGGTTAACTCTAAGAACAAATCTAGAGGTTTGCCGTCCGTCGACGACCCGCTCTTTCCCTACGGTGGAAGCACCTTGTTACACGTAGTGCGAAAGGAAAGAGACGGAAAGTACGATACACTACGGTGAGGAACACGTTGTGGGGAGGTTTCTCTCACGAAAGTCTTGTGTCATGAAGTTGGAGTGCCATCAAATATACGTGTGCTCGCCTCAGCAGCGCCTTCCACTGGACACAGAGAAACAAGGCCACGTCCAACACGCTTTCGTGCTCACCTCTTGGTTCGGGAAGCATGAAGCCTTTGGAGATATAGGTGTAAGTGTCTGACACTAAGCTCTCAAGGAACAAAAACGGTAGAGGAAATCGCCTTTCACGACCATCTACAGGCCATCTACAGGGAAGAAGATGGAGGAAAGTCCCGACGTTGAAAGCGAAGGGACAAGTACAGTGCCATATACCACTGCTTGAGAACGAACTTGTGTCGAAAGCTTCTCCCAACTCAGATCTTGTTTCGGGAAGATAGAAGCGTTGTCAGTACTTTGTGTGAAAACACAAGGAAAACACCACACGCTGAATGGTGAAGAAACATGTGGCTCGAATGTGACCACCAACACACTAGGAGTCCCCTAGAGAGGAGTGTGTCTGGAAATGGGAGGAAGCGTAAGGAACGTGCTATACACTTAAGTCTAAGAAACAACGCTGTGGCGGTGCGGTCCTTCGTCTACCTTCTCCTTTCCGAAGGATCGAAGCGGCCTTGCGCCAAGTGTGAAAGGAAGCGGAGGAAAAGCCTGATATACCTTCCTCGTGGAACAACATTTATGGAGGGCTTCTCCCAATGGGCAACATGGGCCATGTTGGGTTTTGCAAATGTATGTGAGTTCGCCAGAGGAAAGCCACAGACTCAACTGCGCGAAACAAGTCTGAGTCAAACCCGACTTCGAGCTTACGACTGGCGTCACGGGGAAATCAGAGTCACAACAGGTATTTGTTGAATCCGAAACAGGCGGCGTGCACTTCAGTCTGAGGAAACAGAGAAACCGTGTTTCTTCTAACATCTTCCCTGAAAATGCGTGTCTATTCCAGTGGAAGTGTGGCAGCGCAAGGCATGTGCCCCAGGCCTGTGCCACAGAAATAGTTAGTGTAGATTGTCTCTCCCGATTCAAATCTTGTTCCGTGAAGAATGTTTCCAAGAGTATGAAAGAGAGCAGACGGGAAATGTCATGCCTTCAAGTGGGAGAAGGAAATCCTGGAAAGCCATACACCGACGTATGCGCGGCATTCTGGTAGGAACGTGTGAAGGCATAAAGAATGTGCCGTGCCCTGTGACGGTGCTTGACCAACCGCTTGTGAGGAAGTCTTCCCTCAGCTATCATATTGTTTCAGGAAGATAAAAGTGTTTTCCCTAGTGGGTGTGAAGGCATGAGGGACGTACCCTAGAGTTAGCCGTCCGTTCCGAATGTGTCTACTGTCGTTCCATGTAGAAGGATGAGTATGGAAATGTATGATGTGAGGAAGCATAAGGAGGATGGCCTACGGGTGTTTAACTCTAAGAACAAATCTAGACGGTTGCCGTCCGTCGACGACCAGCTCTTTCCCTACGGGTGGAAGCACCTTGTTACAACTTAGTGCGAACGAAAAGAGACGGAAAGCGCGATACACTCCGGCGAGGAACACGTTGTGCGGAGGGTTTCTCTCCACGAAAGTCTTGTGTCGTGACGTTGGAAGGGCCTTCAAATGTACGTGAGCTCGCCTCAGCAGCGCCTTCCACTGAACTCAGAGAAACAAGGCCACGTCCAACACGATTTCGGGCTAACCTCTTGGTTCGGGAAGCATGAAGCCGTTGGAGATGTATGTGTAAGCGTCTGACACTCAGCTCTCAAGGAACAAAACGGTAGAGAAATCGCCTTTCCACTACCATCTCCAGGGAAGAAGATGGAGGAAGGTTCCGACGTTAAAAGCGAAGGCACAAGTACTGTGCCATATAACACTGCTTGAGAACGAACTTGTGTCGAAAGCTTCTCCCAACTCAGATCTTGTTTCGGGAAGATCGAAGCGTTGTCAGTACTTTGTGTGAAAACACAGGGAAAATTCCACACGCTGAATGGTGAAGAAACATGTGGCTCGAATGTGACCACCAACACACTAGTAGTCCCCTAGAGAGGTGTGTGTCTGGAAATGGGAGGAAGCGTAAGGAACGTGCTATACACTTAAGTCTAAGAAACAACGCTGTGGCGGTGCGTTCCTTCGACTGCCATCTGCTTTGCTAAGGAACGAAGCGGCTTGAAGCAAAGTGTGAAAGAATCCGGAGGGGAAGGAAGAGAGATCTACCTTACTCGCGGAACAAATTCTTATGGAGGGCATTTCTCAACGAACACCATGTGTCACGACGATGGAAGGGTGTTCAAATGTAGGCGCCTTCGCCAAAGGAAAGGCATACACGAATCTCTGCGAAGCAAGTCTCTGTCAAACGCGACTTCGAGCTTCCAACTGGGTTCCCGCGGAATCCCTAGTCACCAAACGTACGTGTTGAATCCTAAACGAAGGGAGTGCTCTTCAGTCTGAAGAAACACCACTCCCGAGAAACCGTGTGTCTACTAACATCTTCCCTGAAAATGGTAGGCTTTTCCCATGGAAGTGTGAAATCGCAATGTATGGGCCCCATGCCTGTGCTACAGAAGTCCTTAGTGTCGATAGTCTGTCGCCATTCAAATCCTGTTCCGTGAGAAGTGTTTTCAAGAGTAGGAGTGAGAGCAGATGGAAAAGGACACGGTTTTACGTGTGAGAAGGAAATCCGTCAAGAAAGACATACACGGAAGGATGAGAAGCACTTTAGCATGAAATGGTGCAGGCACCTAGAATGGGCCCTGTGACGGTGCTTGAGAAACCACTTGTGAAGAAGTCTTCCCTCAACTATCATATCGTTTCGGTGAGAGGAAAGTGTTTTCCGTAGTGGGTGTGAAGGCGTAAGGGACATCGGCTCGACGTAGCTCTCCGCTTCGAATTGGCCTACTGTCGTGGCCATGAAGAAAGATGTGCATGGACATGGATAATGTGCGGAAGCGTAAGGAAGATGGCATACGTCTGTTAAACTCTAAGAACAAATCTCGAGGGTTGCCGTCCTTCGACTACCACCTCTTTTCGTAAGGATGGAAGCAGCTTGGGAAACCTAGCGTGAACGAAAAGCGATGGAACGCGCGATCCTCTACAGGGAGGAACCCGTTGGGCGGAGGGTTTCTCTCCATCAAGTCCTGTGTCATGGAGGTGGATGGGTCTTCAAATGCACGTGGACTAGCCTCAGTAGTAGTAGCCTCACACTGAATTCTGAGAAACGAGTCCATGTCCAACAGGCTTTCGTGCTAACATCTGGGTTCTTGAAGAAAGAAGCCTTTGGAGAGATGAGTGTTGCTATATAAGGTAAGGGTCTTACACTCACCTCTCAAGGAACAAAACGGTAGGGAAATAGTCTTTCCACTGCCACCTGCAGGGAAAAAGATGGAAGAACTTTCCAACGTTACCAGTGAAGGCACAACTCCTGTGCCATATACCACTGTTTGAGAAAGAGTTGTGTCGAAAGCTTCTCTCAACTCAAATCTTGTTTCAGGAAGATAGAAGCGCTTTCAGGACTTCGTGTGAACGCGTAAGGAAAGTGCCATACGCTGAATTGTGAAGAGACATGTGGGTCGAATGTGACCACCAACTAACAAGTTGTCCCCTAGAGAGGTGTGTGTGTGGCAATCGGAGGAAGTGTAAGGAACGAGCTCTACACTTAATTCTAAAAAGCAATGCTGTGGAGGAGCGGTCCTTCGTCTACCTTCTCCTTTCCGAAGGATCGAGGCGGGCATACGCCAAGTGTGAAAGGAAGCAGAGGAAAGGCCTGATATACCTTCCTCGTGGAACAACTTTGTATGGAGGGCTTCGCTCAATGGACACCATGGGTCACGACGCTAAAAGGGGTTTCCAAATGTATGTGAGTTCGCCAAAGGAAAGCCACAGACTCAACTGCGCGAAACAAGTCTGTGTCAAACCCGACTTCGAGCTTACGACTGGCGTCACGGGGAAAACATAGTCACAACAGGTATGTGTTGAATCCGAAACAGGCGGCGTGCACTTCAGTCTCAGGAAACATCAGTGCAGAGAAACCGTGTTTCTACGAACATCTTCCCTGAAAATGCTTGTCTATTCCAATGTAAGTGCGGCAGCGCAAGGCATGTGCCCCATGCCTGTGCCACAGAAATGGTCAGTGTAGATTGTCTCTCCCAATTCAAATCTTGTTCCGTGAGGAATGTTTTCAAGAGTATGAGAGAGATCAGAGGGGAAAGGTCATGCCTTCAAGTGGGAGAAGGATATCCTGGAAAGCCATACACCTACGTATGAGCGGCATTCTGGCATGAACGTGTGAAGGCATAGAGAATGTGCCGTCACCTGGGACGTTGCTTGACCAACCGCTTGGGAAGAAGTCCTCCCTCAGCTATCCTACAGTTTCAGGAAGATAAAAGTGTTTTCCGTAGTGGGTGTGAAGGCATGAGGGACGTACCCAAGAGTTAGCCGTCCGTCCCGAATGTGTCTCCTGTCGTTCCATGAAGAAGGATGAGTATGGATATGTATGATGTGAGGAAGCATGAGGAGGATTGCCTCCCCATGGTTAACTCTAAGAACAAATCTAGAGGTTTGCCGTCCGTCGACGACCCGCTCTTTCCCTACGGATGGAAGCACCTTGTTACAACGTAGTGCGAAAGGAAAGAGACGGAAAGTACGATACACTACGGTGAGGAACACGTTGTGGGGAGGGTTTCTCTCCACGAAAGTCTTGTGTCATGAAGTTGGAGTGCCATCAAATATACGTGTGCTCGCCTCAGCAGCGCCTTCCACTGGACACAGAGAAACAAGGCCACGTCCAACACGATTTCGTGCTCACCTCTTGGTTCGGGAAGCATGAAGCCTTTGGAGATATAGGTGTAAGTGTCTGACACTAAGCTCTCAAGGAACAAAACGGTAGAGAAATCGCCTTTCCACGACCATCTACAGGGAAGAAGATGGAGGAAAGTCCCGACGTTGAAAGCGAAGGGACAAGTACAGTGCCATATACCACTGCTTGAGAACGAACTTGTGTCGAAAGCTTCTCCCAACTCAGATCTTGTTTCGGGAAGATAGAAGCGTTGTCAGTACTTTGTGTGAAAACACAAGGAAAACACCACACGCTGAATGGTGAAGAAACATGTGGCTCGAATGTGACCACCAACACACTAGGAGTCCCCTAGAGAGGAGTGTGTCTGGAAATGGGAGGAAGCGTAAGGAACGTGCTATACACTTAAGTCTAAGAAACAACGCTGTGGCGGTGCGGTCCTTCGTCTACCTTCTCCTTTCCGAAGGATCGAAGCGGCCTTGCGCCAAGTGTGAAAGGAAGCGGAGGAAAAGCCTGATATACCTTCCTCGTGGAACAACATTTATGGAGGGCTTCTCCCAATGGGCAACATGGGCCATGTTGGGTTTTGCAAATGTATGTGAGTTCGCCAGAGGAAAGCCACAGACTCAACTGCGCGAAACAAGTCTGAGTCAAACCCGACTTCGAGCTTACGACTGGCGTCACGGGGAAATCAGAGTCACAACAGGTATTTGTTGAATCCGAAACAGGCGGCGTGCACTTCAGTCTGAGGAAACAGAGAAACCGTGTTTCTTCTAACATCTTCCCTGAAAATGCGTGTCTATTCCAGTGGAAGTGTGGCAGCGCAAGGCATGTGCCCCAGGCCTGTGCCACAGAAATAGTTAGTGTAGATTGTCTCTCCCGATTCAAATCTTGTTCCGTGAAGAATGTTTCCAAGAGTATGAAAGAGAGCAGACGGGAAATGTCATGCCTTCAAGTGGGAGAAGGAAATCCTGGAAAGCCATACACCGACGTATGCGCGGCATTCTGGTAGGAACGTGTGAAGGCATAAAGAATGTGCCGTGCCCTGTGACGGTGCTTGACCAACCGCTTGTGAGGAAGTCTTCCCTCAGCTATCATATTGTTTCAGGAAGATAAAAGTGTTTTCCCTAGTGGGTGTGAAGGCATGAGGGACGTACCCTAGAGTTAGCCGTCCGTTCCGAATGTGTCTACTGTCGTTCCATGTAGAAGGATGAGTATGGAAATGTATGATGTGAGGAAGCATAAGGAGGATGGCCTACGGGTGTTTAACTCTAAGAACAAATCTAGACGGTTGCCGTCCGTCGACGACCAGCTCTTTCCCTACGGGTGGAAGCACCTTGTTACAACTTAGTGCGAACGAAAAGAGACGGAAAGCGCGATACACTCCGGCGAGGAACACGTTGTGCGGAGGGTTTCTCTCCACGAAAGTCTTGTGTCGTGACGTTGGAAGGGCCTTCAAATGTACGTGAGCTCGCCTCAGCAGCGCCTTCCACTGAACTCAGAGAAACAAGGCCACGTCCAACACGATTTCGGGCTAACCTCTTGGTTCGGGAAGCATGAAGCCGTTGGAGATGTATGTGTAAGCGTCTGACACTCAGCTCTCAAGGAACAAAACGGTAGAGAAATCGCCTTTCCACTACCATCTCCAGGGAAGAAGATGGAGGAAGGTTCCGACGTTAAAAGCGAAGGCACAAGTACTGTGCCATATAACACTGCTTGAGAACGAACTTGTGTCGAAAGCTTCTCCCAACTCAGATCTTGTTTCGGGAAGATCGAAGCGTTGTCAGTACTTTGTGTGAAAACACAGGGAAAATTCCACACGCTGAATGGTGAAGAAACATGTGGCTCGAATGTGACCACCAACACACTAGTAGTCCCCTAGAGAGGTGTGTGTCTGGAAATGGGAGGAAGCGTAAGGAACGTGCTATACACTTAAGTCTAAGAAACAACGCTGTGGCGGTGCGTTCCTTCGACTGCCATCTGCTTTGCTAAGGAACGAAGCGGCTTGAAGCAAAGTGTGAAAGAATCCGGAGGGGAAGGAAGAGAGATCTACCTTACTCGCGGAACAAATTCTTATGGAGGGCATTTCTCAACGAACACCATGTGTCACGACGATGGAAGGGTGTTCAAATGTAGGCGCCTTCGCCAAAGGAAAGGCATACACGAATCTCTGCGAAGCAAGTCTCTGTCAAACGCGACTTCGAGCTTCCAACTGGGTTCCCGCGGAATCCCTAGTCACCAAACGTACGTGTTGAATCCTAAACGAAGGGAGTGCTCTTCAGTCTGAAGAAACACCACTCCCGAGAAACCGTGTGTCTACTAACATCTTCCCTGAAAATGGTAGGCTTTTCCCATGGAAGTGTGAAATCGCAATGTATGGGCCCCATGCCTGTGCTACAGAAGTCCTTAGTGTCGATAGTCTGTCGCCATTCAAATCCTGTTCCGTGAGAAGTGTTTTCAAGAGTAGGAGTGAGAGCAGATGGAAAAGGACACGGTTTTACGTGTGAGAAGGAAATCCGTCAAGAAAGACATACACGGAAGGATGAGAAGCACTTTAGCATGAAATGGTGCAGGCACCTAGAATGGGCCCTGTGACGGTGCTTGAGAAACCACTTGTGAAGAAGTCTTCCCTCAACTATCATATCGTTTCGGTGAGAGGAAAGTGTTTTCCGTAGTGGGTGTGAAGGCGTAAGGGACATCGGCTCGACGTAGCTCTCCGCTTCGAATTGGCCTACTGTCGTGGCCATGAAGAAAGATGTGCATGGACATGGATAATGTGCGGAAGCGTAAGGAAGATGGCATACGTCTGTTAAACTCTAAGAACAAATCTCGAGGGTTGCCGTCCTTCGACTACCACCTCTTTTCGTAAGGATGGAAGCAGCTTGGGAAACCTAGCGTGAACGAAAAGCGATGGAACGCGCGATCCTCTACAGGGAGGAACCCGTTGGGCGGAGGGTTTCTCTCCATCAAGTCCTGTGTCATGGAGGTGGATGGGTCTTCAAATGCACGTGGACTAGCCTCAGTAGTAGTAGCCTCACACTGAATTCTGAGAAACGAGTCCATGTCCAACAGGCTTTCGTGCTAACATCTGGGTTCTTGAAGAAAGAAGCCTTTGGAGAGATGAGTGTTGCTATATAAGGTAAGGGTCTTACACTCACCTCTCAAAGAACAAAACGGTAGGGAAATAGTCTTTCCACTGCCACCTGCAGGGAAAAAGATGGAAGAACTTTCCAACGTTACCAGTGAAGGCACAACTCCTGTGCCATATACCACTGTTTGAGAAAGAGTTGTGTCGAAAGCTTCTCTCAACTCAAATCTTGTTTCAGGAAGATAGAAGCGCTTTCAGGACTTCGTGTGAACGCGTAAGGAAAGTGCCATACGCTGAATTGTGAAGAGACATGTGGGTCGAATGTGACCACCAACTAACAAGTTGTCCCCTAGAGAGGTGTGTGTGTGGCAATCGGAGGAAGTGTAAGGAACGAGCTCTACACTTAATTCTAAAAAGCAATGCTGTGGAGGAGCGGTCCTTCGTCTACCTTCTCCTTTCCGAAGGATCGAGGCGGGCATACGCCAAGTGTGAAAGGAAGCAGAGGAAAGGCCTGATATACCTTCCTCGTGGAACAACTTTGTATGGAGGGCTTCGCTCAATGGACACCATGGGTCACGACGCTAAAAGGGGTTTCCAAATGTATGTGAGTTCGCCAAAGGAAAGCCACAGACTCAACTGCGCGAAACAAGTCTGTGTCAAACCCGACTTCGAGCTTACGACTGGCGTCACGGGGAAAACATAGTCACAACAGGTATGTGTTGAATCCGAAACAGGCGGCGTGCACTTCAGTCTCAGGAAACATCAGTGCAGAGAAACCGTGTTTCTACGAACATCTTCCCTGAAAATGCTTGTCTATTCCAATGTAAGTGCGGCAGCGCAAGGCATGTGCCCCATGCCTGTGCCACAGAAATGGTCAGTGTAGATTGTCTCTCCCAATTCAAATCTTGTTCCGTGAGGAATGTTTTCAAGAGTATGAGAGAGATCAGAGGGGAAAGGTCATGCCTTCAAGTGGGAGAAGGATATCCTGGAAAGCCATACACCTACGTATGAGCGGCATTCTGGCATGAACGTGTGAAGGCATAGAGAATGTGCCGTCACCTGGGACGTTGCTTGACCAACCGCTTGGGAAGAAGTCCTCCCTCAGCTATCCTACAGTTTCAGGAAGATAAAAGTGTTTTCCGTAGTGGGTGTGAAGGCATGAGGGACGTACCCAAGAGTTAGCCGTCCGTCCCGAATGTGTCTCCTGTCGTTCCATGAAGAAGGATGAGTATGGATATGTATGATGTGAGGAAGCATGAGGAGGATTGCCTCCCCATGGTTAACTCTAAGAACAAATCTAGAGGTTTGCCGTCCGTCGACGACCCGCTCTTTCCCTACGGATGGAAGCACCTTGTTACAACGTAGTGCGAAAGGAAAGAGACGGAAAGTACGATACACTACGGTGAGGAACACGTTGTGGGGAGGGTTTCTCTCCACGAAAGTCTTGTGTCATGAAGTTGGAGTGCCATCAAATATACGTGTGCTCGCCTCAGCAGCGCCTTCCACTGGACACAGAGAAACAAGGCCACGTCCAACACGATTTCGTGCTCACCTCTTGGTTCGGGAAGCATGAAGCCTTTGGAGATATAGGTGTAAGTGTCTGACACTAAGCTCTCAAGGAACAAAACGGTAGAGAAATCGCCTTTCCACGACCATCTACAGGGAAGAAGATGGAGGAAAGTCCCGACGTTGAAAGCGAAGGGACAAGTACAGTGCCATATACCACTGCTTGAGAACGAACTTGTGTCGAAAGCTTCTCCCAACTCAGATCTTGTTTCGGGAAGATAGAAGCGTTGTCAGTACTTTGTGTGAAAACACAAGGAAAACACCACACGCTGAATGGTGAAGAAACATGTGGCTCGAATGTGACCACCAACACACTAGGAGTCCCCTAGAGAGGAGTGTGTCTGGAAATGGGAGGAAGCGTAAGGAACGTGCTATACACTTAAGTCTAAGAAACAACGCTGTGGCGGTGCGGTCCTTCGTCTACCTTCTCCTTTCCGAAGGATCGAAGCGGCCTTGCGCCAAGTGTGAAAGGAAGCGGAGGAAAAGCCTGATATACCTTCCTCGTGGAACAACATTTATGGAGGGCTTCTCCCAATGGGCAACATGGGCCATGTTGGGTTTTGCAAATGTATGTGAGTTCGCCAGAGGAAAGCCACAGACTCAACTGCGCGAAACAAGTCTGAGTCAAACCCGACTTCGAGCTTACGACTGGCGTCACGGGGAAATCAGAGTCACAACAGGTATTTGTTGAATCCGAAACAGGCGGCGTGCACTTCAGTCTGAGGAAACAGAGAAACCGTGTTTCTTCTAACATCTTCCCTGAAAATGCGTGTCTATTCCAGTGGAAGTGTGGCAGCGCAAGGCATGTGCCCCAGGCCTGTGCCACAGAAATAGTTAGTGTAGATTGTCTCTCCCGATTCAAATCTTGTTCCGTGAAGAATGTTTCCAAGAGTATGAAAGAGAGCAGACGGGAAATGTCATGCCTTCAAGTGGGAGAAGGAAATCCTGGAAAGCCATACACCGACGTATGCGCGGCATTCTGGTAGGAACGTGTGAAGGCATAAAGAATGTGCCGTGCCCTGTGACGGTGCTTGACCAACCGCTTGTGAGGAAGTCTTCCCTCAGCTATCATATTGTTTCAGGAAGATAAAAGTGTTTTCCCTAGTGGGTGTGAAGGCATGAGGGACGTACCCTAGAGTTAGCCGTCCGTTCCGAATGTGTCTACTGTCGTTCCATGTAGAAGGATGAGTATGGAAATGTATGATGTGAGGAAGCATAAGGAGGATGGCCTACGGGTGTTTAACTCTAAGAACAAATCTAGACGGTTGCCGTCCGTCGACGACCAGCTCTTTCCCTACGGGTGGAAGCACCTTGTTACAACTTAGTGCGAACGCAAAGAGACGGAAAGTGCGATACACTCCGGCGAGGAACACGTTGTGCGGAGGGTTTCTCTCCACGAAAGTCTTGTGTCGTGACGTTGGAAGGGCCTTCAAATGTACGTGAGCTCGCCTCAGCAGCGCCTTCCACTGAACTCAGAGAAACAAGGCCACGTCCAACACGATTTCGGGCTAACCTCTTGGTTCGGGAAGCATGAAGCCGTTGGAGATGTATGTGTAAGCGTCTGACACTCAGCTCTCAAGGAACAAAACGGTAGAGAAATCGCCTTTCCACTACCATCTCCAGGGAAGAAGATGGAGGAAGGTTCCGACGTTAAAAGCGAAGGCACAAGTACTGTGCCATATAACACTGCTTGAGAACGAACTTGTGTCGAAAGCTTCTCCCAACTCAGATCTTGTTTCGGGAAGATCGAAGCGTTGTCAGTACTTTGTGTGAAAACACAGGGAAAATTCCACACGCTGAATGGTGAAGAAACATGTGGCTCGAATGTGACCACCAACACACTAGTAGTCCCCTAGAGAGGTGTGTGTCTGGAAATGGGAGGAAGCGTAAGGAACGTGCTATACACTTAAGTCTAAGAAACAACGCTGTGGCGGTGCGTTCCTTCGACTGCCATCTGCTTTGCTAAGGAACGAAGCGGCTTGAAGCAAAGTGTGAAAGAATCCGGAGGGGAAGGAAGAGAGATCTACCTTACTCGCGGAACAAATTCTTATGGAGGGCATTTCTCAACGAACACCATGTGTCACGACGATGGAAGGGTGTTCAAATGTAGGCGCCTTCGCCAAAGGAAAGGCATACACGAATCTCTGCGAAGCAAGTCTCTGTCAAACGCGACTTCGAGCTTCCAACTGGGTTCCCGCGGAATCCCTAGTCACCAAACGTACGTGTTGAATCCTAAACGAAGGGAGTGCTCTTCAGTCTGAAGAAACACCACTCCCGAGAAACCGTGTGTCTACTAACATCTTCCCTGAAAATGGTAGGCTTTTCCCATGGAAGTGTGAAATCGCAATGTATGGGCCCCATGCCTGTGCTACAGAAGTCCTTAGTGTCGATAGTCTGTCGCCATTCAAATCCTGTTCCGTGAGAAGTGTTTTCAAGAGTAGGAGTGAGAGCAGATGGAAAAGGACACGGTTTTACGTGTGAGAAGGAAATCCGTCAAGAAAGACATACACGGAAGGATGAGAAGCACTTTAGCATGAAATGGTGCAGGCACCTAGAATGGGCCCTGTGACGGTGCTTGAGAAACCACTTGTGAAGAAGTCTTCCCTCAACTATCATATCGTTTCGGTGAGAGGAAAGTGTTTTCCGTAGTGGGTGTGAAGGCGTAAGGGACATCGGCTCGACGTAGCTCTCCGCTTCGAATTGGCCTACTGTCGTGGCCATGAAGAAAGATGTGCATGGACATGGATAATGTGCGGAAGCGTAAGGAAGATGGCATACGTCTGTTAAACTCTAAGAACAAATCTCGAGGGTTGCCGTCCTTCGACTACCACCTCTTTTCGTAAGGATGGAAGCAGCTTGGGAAACCTAGCGTGAACGAAAAGCGATGGAACGCGCGATCCTCTACAGGGAGGAACCCGTTGGGCGGAGGGTTTCTCTCCATCAAGTCCTGTGTCATGGAGGTGGATGGGTCTTCAAATGCACGTGGACTAGCCTCAGTAGTAGTAGCCTCACACTGAATTCTGAGAAACGAGTCCATGTCCAACAGGCTTTCGTGCTAACATCTGGGTTCTTGAAGAAAGAAGCCTTTGGAGAGATGAGTGTTGCTATATAAGGTAAGGGTCTTACACTCACCTCTCAAAGAACAAAACGGTAGGGAAATAGTCTTTCCACTGCCACCTGCAGGGAAAAAGATGGAAGAACTTTCCAACGTTACCAGTGAAGGCACAACTCCTGTGCCATATACCACTGTTTGAGAAAGAGTTGTGTCGAAAGCTTCTCTCAACTCAAATCTTGTTTCAGGAAGATAGAAGCGCTTTCAGGACTTCGTGTGAACGCGTAAGGAAAGTGCCATACGCTGAATTGTGAAGAGACATGTGGGTCGAATGTGACCACCAACTAACAAGTTGTCCCCTAGAGAGGTGTGTGTGTGGCAATCGGAGGAAGTGTAAGGAACGAGCTCTACACTTAATTCTAAAAAGCAATGCTGTGGAGGAGCGGTCCTTCGTCTACCTTCTCCTTTCCGAAGGATCGAGGCGGGCATACGCCAAGTGTGAAAGGAAGCAGAGGAAAGGCCTGATATACCTTCCTCGTGGAACAACTTTGTATGGAGGGCTTCGCTCAATGGACACCATGGGTCACGACGCTAAAAGGGGTTTCCAAATGTATGTGAGTTCGCCAAAGGAAAGCCACAGACTCAACTGCGCGAAACAAGTCTGTGTCAAACCCGACTTCGAGCTTACGACTGGCGTCACGGGGAAAACATAGTCACAACAGGTATGTGTTGAATCCGAAACAGGCGGCGTGCACTTCAGTCTCAGGAAACATCAGTGCAGAGAAACCGTGTTTCTACGAACATCTTCCCTGAAAATGCTTGTCTATTCCAATGTAAGTGCGGCAGCGCAAGGCATGTGCCCCATGCCTGTGCCACAGAAATGGTCAGTGTAGATTGTCTCTCCCAATTCAAATCTTGTTCCGTGAGGAATGTTTTCAAGAGTATGAGAGAGATCAGAGGGGAAAGGTCATGCCTTCAAGTGGGAGAAGGATATCCTGGAAAGCCATACACCTACGTATGAGCGGCATTCTGGCATGAACGTGTGAAGGCATAGAGAATGTGCCGTCACCTGGGACGTTGCTTGACCAACCGCTTGGGAAGAAGTCCTCCCTCAGCTATCCTACAGTTTCAGGAAGATAAAAGTGTTTTCCGTAGTGGGTGTGAAGGCATGAGGGACGTACCCAAGAGTTAGCCGTCCGTCCCGAATGTGTCTCCTGTCGTTCCATGAAGAAGGATGAGTATGGATATGTATGATGTGAGGAAGCATGAGGAGGATTGCCTCCCCATGGTTAACTCTAAGAACAAATCTAGAGGTTTGCCGTCCGTCGACGACCCGCTCTTTCCCTACGGATGGAAGCACCTTGTTACAACGTAGTGCGAAAGGAAAGAGACGGAAAGTACGATACACTACGGTGAGGAACACGTTGTGGGGAGGGTTTCTCTCCACGAAAGTCTTGTGTCATGAAGTTGGAGTGCCATCAAATATACGTGTGCTCGCCTCAGCAGCGCCTTCCACTGGACACAGAGAAACAAGGCCACGTCCAACACGATTTCGTGCTCACCTCTTGGTTCGGGAAGCATGAAGCCTTTGGAGATATAGGTGTAAGTGTCTGACACTAAGCTCTCAAGGAACAAAACGGTAGAGAAATCGCCTTTCCACGACCATCTACAGGGAAGAAGATGGAGGAAAGTCCCGACGTTGAAAGCGAAGGGACAAGTACAGTGCCATATACCACTGCTTGAGAACGAACTTGTGTCGAAAGCTTCTCCCAACTCAGATCTTGTTTCGGGAAGATAGAAGCGTTGTCAGTACTTTGTGTGAAAACACAAGGAAAACACCACACGCTGAATGGTGAAGAAACATGTGGCTCGAATGTGACCACCAACACACTAGGAGTCCCCTAGAGAGGAGTGTGTCTGGAAATGGGAGGAAGCGTAAGGAACGTGCTATACACTTAAGTCTAAGAAACAACGCTGTGGCGGTGCGGTCCTTCGTCTACCTTCTCCTTTCCGAAGGATCGAAGCGGCCTTGCGCCAAGTGTGAAAGGAAGCGGAGGAAAAGCCTGATATACCTTCCTCGTGGAACAACATTTATGGAGGGCTTCTCCCAATGGGCAACATGGGCCATGTTGGGTTTTGCAAATGTATGTGAGTTCGCCAGAGGAAAGCCACAGACTCAACTGCGCGAAACAAGTCTGAGTCAAACCCGACTTCGAGCTTACGACTGGCGTCACGGGGAAATCAGAGTCACAACAGGTATTTGTTGAATCCGAAACAGGCGGCGTGCACTTCAGTCTGAGGAAACAGAGAAACCGTGTTTCTTCTAACATCTTCCCTGAAAATGCGTGTCTATTCCAGTGGAAGTGTGGCAGCGCAAGGCATGTGCCCCAGGCCTGTGCCACAGAAATAGTTAGTGTAGATTGTCTCTCCCGATTCAAATCTTGTTCCGTGAAGAATGTTTCCAAGAGTATGAAAGAGAGCAGACGGGAAATGTCATGCCTTCAAGTGGGAGAAGGAAATCCTGGAAAGCCATACACCGACGTATGCGCGGCATTCTGGTAGGAACGTGTGAAGGCATAAAGAATGTGCCGTGCCCTGTGACGGTGCTTGACCAACCGCTTGTGAGGAAGTCTTCCCTCAGCTATCATATTGTTTCAGGAAGATAAAAGTGTTTTCCCTAGTGGGTGTGAAGGCATGAGGGACGTACCCTAGAGTTAGCCGTCCGTTCCGAATGTGTCTACTGTCGTTCCATGTAGAAGGATGAGTATGGAAATGTATGATGTGAGGAAGCATAAGGAGGATGGCCTACGGGTGTTTAACTCTAAGAACAAATCTAGACGGTTGCCGTCCGTCGACGACCAGCTCTTTCCCTACGGGTGGAAGCACCTTGTTACAACTTAGTGCGAACGAAAAGAGACGGAAAGCGCGATACACTCCGGCGAGGAACACGTTGTGCGGAGGGTTTCTCTCCACGAAAGTCTTGTGTCGTGACGTTGGAAGGGCCTTCAAATGTACGTGAGCTCGCCTCAGCAGCGCCTTCCACTGAACTCAGAGAAACAAGGCCACGTCCAACACGATTTCGGGCTAACCTCTTGGTTCGGGAAGCATGAAGCCGTTGGAGATGTATGTGTAAGCGTCTGACACTCAGCTCTCAAGGAACAAAACGGTAGAGAAATCGCCTTTCCACTACCATCTCCAGGGAAGAAGATGGAGGAAGGTTCCGACGTTAAAAGCGAAGGCACAAGTACTGTGCCATATAACACTGCTTGAGAACGAACTTGTGTCGAAAGCTTCTCCCAACTCAGATCTTGTTTCGGGAAGATCGAAGCGTTGTCAGTACTTTGTGTGAAAACACAGGGAAAATTCCACACGCTGAATGGTGAAGAAACATGTGGCTCGAATGTGACCACCAACACACTAGTAGTCCCCTAGAGAGGTGTGTGTCTGGAAATGGGAGGAAGCGTAAGGAACGTGCTATACACTTAAGTCTAAGAAACAACGCTGTGGCGGTGCGTTCCTTCGACTGCCATCTGCTTTGCTAAGGAACGAAGCGGCTTGAAGCAAAGTGTGAAAGAATCCGGAGGGGAAGGAAGAGAGATCTACCTTACTCGCGGAACAAATTCTTATGGAGGGCATTTCTCAACGAACACCATGTGTCACGACGATGGAAGGGTGTTCAAATGTAGGCGCCTTCGCCAAAGGAAAGGCATACACGAATCTCTGCGAAGCAAGTCTCTGTCAAACGCGACTTCGAGCTTCCAACTGGGTTCCCGCGGAATCCCTAGTCACCAAACGTACGTGTTGAATCCTAAACGAAGGGAGTGCTCTTCAGTCTGAAGAAACACCACTCCCGAGAAACCGTGTGTCTACTAACATCTTCCCTGAAAATGGTAGGCTTTTCCCATGGAAGTGTGAAATCGCAATGTATGGGCCCCATGCCTGTGCTACAGAAGTCCTTAGTGTCGATAGTCTGTCGCCATTCAAATCCTGTTCCGTGAGAAGTGTTTTCAAGAGTAGGAGTGAGAGCAGATGGAAAAGGACACGGTTTTACGTGTGAGAAGGAAATCCGTCAAGAAAGACATACACGGAAGGATGAGAAGCACTTTAGCATGAAATGGTGCAGGCACCTAGAATGGGCCCTGTGACGGTGCTTGAGAAACCACTTGTGAAGAAGTCTTCCCTCAACTATCATATCGTTTCGGTGAGAGGAAAGTGTTTTCCGTAGTGGGTGTGAAGGCGTAAGGGACATCGGCTCGACGTAGCTCTCCGCTTCGAATTGGCCTACTGTCGTGGCCATGAAGAAAGATGTGCATGGACATGGATAATGTGCGGAAGCGTAAGGAAGATGGCATACGTCTGTTAAACTCTAAGAACAAATCTCGAGGGTTGCCGTCCTTCGACTACCACCTCTTTTCGTAAGGATGGAAGCAGCTTGGGAAACCTAGCGTGAACGAAAAGCGATGGAACGCGCGATCCTCTACAGGGAGGAACCCGTTGGGCGGAGGGTTTCTCTCCATCAAGTCCTGTGTCATGGAGGTGGATGGGTCTTCAAATGCACGTGGACTAGCCTCAGTAGTAGTAGCCTCACACTGAATTCTGAGAAACGAGTCCATGTCCAACAGGCTTTCGTGCTAACATCTGGGTTCTTGAAGAAAGAAGCCTTTGGAGAGATGAGTGTTGCTATATAAGGTAAGGGTCTTACACTCACCTCTCAAAGAACAAAACGGTAGGGAAATAGTCTTTCCACTGCCACCTGCAGGGAAAAAGATGGAAGAACTTTCCAACGTTACCAGTGAAGGCACAACTCCTGTGCCATATACCACTGTTTGAGAAAGAGTTGTGTCGAAAGCTTCTCTCAACTCAAATCTTGTTTCAGGAAGATAGAAGCGCTTTCAGGACTTCGTGTGAACGCGTAAGGAAAGTGCCATACGCTGAATTGTGAAGAGACATGTGGGTCGAATGTGACCACCAACTAACAAGTTGTCCCCTAGAGAGGTGTGTGTGTGGCAATCGGAGGAAGTGTAAGGAACGAGCTCTACACTTAATTCTAAAAAGCAATGCTGTGGAGGAGCGGTCCTTCGTCTACCTTCTCCTTTCCGAAGGATCGAGGCGGGCATACGCCAAGTGTGAAAGGAAGCAGAGGAAAGGCCTGATATACCTTCCTCGTGGAACAACTTTGTATGGAGGGCTTCGCTCAATGGACACCATGGGTCACGACGCTAAAAGGGGTTTCCAAATGTATGTGAGTTCGCCAAAGGAAAGCCACAGACTCAACTGCGCGAAACAAGTCTGTGTCAAACCCGACTTCGAGCTTACGACTGGCGTCACGGGGAAAACATAGTCACAACAGGTATGTGTTGAATCCGAAACAGGCGGCGTGCACTTCAGTCTCAGGAAACATCAGTGCAGAGAAACCGTGTTTCTACGAACATCTTCCCTGAAAATGCTTGTCTATTCCAATGTAAGTGCGGCAGCGCAAGGCATGTGCCCCATGCCTGTGCCACAGAAATGGTCAGTGTAGATTGTCTCTCCCAATTCAAATCTTGTTCCGTGAGGAATGTTTTCAAGAGTATGAGAGAGATCAGAGGGGAAAGGTCATGCCTTCAAGTGGGAGAAGGATATCCTGGAAAGCCATACACCTACGTATGAGCGGCATTCTGGCATGAACGTGTGAAGGCATAGAGAATGTGCCGTCACCTGGGACGTTGCTTGACCAACCGCTTGGGAAGAAGTCCTCCCTCAGCTATCCTACAGTTTCAGGAAGATAAAAGTGTTTTCCGTAGTGGGTGTGAAGGCATGAGGGACGTACCCAAGAGTTAGCCGTCCGTCCCGAATGTGTCTCCTGTCGTTCCATGAAGAAGGATGAGTATGGATATGTATGATGTGAGGAAGCATGAGGAGGATTGCCTCCCCATGGTTAACTCTAAGAACAAATCTAGAGGTTTGCCGTCCGTCGACGACCCGCTCTTTCCCTACGGATGGAAGCACCTTGTTACAACGTAGTGCGAAAGGAAAGAGACGGAAAGTACGATACACTACGGTGAGGAACACGTTGTGGGGAGGGTTTCTCTCCACGAAAGTCTTGTGTCATGAAGTTGGAGTGCCATCAAATATACGTGTGCTCGCCTCAGCAGCGCCTTCCACTGGACACAGAGAAACAAGGCCACGTCCAACACGATTTCGTGCTCACCTCTTGGTTCGGGAAGCATGAAGCCTTTGGAGATATAGGTGTAAGTGTCTGACACTAAGCTCTCAAGGAACAAAACGGTAGAGAAATCGCCTTTCCACGACCATCTACAGGGAAGAAGATGGAGGAAAGTCCCGACGTTGAAAGCGAAGGGACAAGTACAGTGCCATATACCACTGCTTGAGAACGAACTTGTGTCGAAAGCTTCTCCCAACTCAGATCTTGTTTCGGGAAGATAGAAGCGTTGTCAGTACTTTGTGTGAAAACACAAGGAAAACACCACACGCTGAATGGTGAAGAAACATGTGGCTCGAATGTGACCACCAACACACTAGGAGTCCCCTAGAGAGGAGTGTGTCTGGAAATGGGAGGAAGCGTAAGGAACGTGCTATACACTTAAGTCTAAGAAACAACGCTGTGGCGGTGCGGTCCTTCGTCTACCTTCTCCTTTCCGAAGGATCGAAGCGGCCTTGCGCCAAGTGTGAAAGGAAGCGGAGGAAAAGCCTGATATACCTTCCTCGTGGAACAACATTTATGGAGGGCTTCTCCCAATGGGCAACATGGGCCATGTTGGGTTTTGCAAATGTATGTGAGTTCGCCAGAGGAAAGCCACAGACTCAACTGCGCGAAACAAGTCTGAGTCAAACCCGACTTCGAGCTTACGACTGGCGTCACGGGGAAATCAGAGTCACAACAGGTATTTGTTGAATCCGAAACAGGCGGCGTGCACTTCAGTCTGAGGAAACAGAGAAACCGTGTTTCTTCTAACATCTTCCCTGAAAATGCGTGTCTATTCCAGTGGAAGTGTGGCAGCGCAAGGCATGTGCCCCAGGCCTGTGCCACAGAAATAGTTAGTGTAGATTGTCTCTCCCGATTCAAATCTTGTTCCGTGAAGAATGTTTCCAAGAGTATGAAAGAGAGCAGACGGGAAATGTCATGCCTTCAAGTGGGAGAAGGAAATCCTGGAAAGCCATACACCGACGTATGCGCGGCATTCTGGTAGGAACGTGTGAAGGCATAAAGAATGTGCCGTGCCCTGTGACGGTGCTTGACCAACCGCTTGTGAGGAAGTCTTCCCTCAGCTATCATATTGTTTCAGGAAGATAAAAGTGTTTTCCCTAGTGGGTGTGAAGGCATGAGGGACGTACCCTAGAGTTAGCCGTCCGTTCCGAATGTGTCTACTGTCGTTCCATGTAGAAGGATGAGTATGGAAATGTATGATGTGAGGAAGCATAAGGAGGATGGCCTACGGGTGTTTAACTCTAAGAACAAATCTAGACGGTTGCCGTCCGTCGACGACCAGCTCTTTCCCTACGGGTGGAAGCACCTTGTTACAACTTAGTGCGAACGAAAAGAGACGGAAAGCGCGATACACTCCGGCGAGGAACACGTTGTGCGGAGGGTTTCTCTCCACGAAAGTCTTGTGTCGTGACGTTGGAAGGGCCTTCAAATGTACGTGAGCTCGCCTCAGCAGCGCCTTCCACTGAACTCAGAGAAACAAGGCCACGTCCAACACGATTTCGGGCTAACCTCTTGGTTCGGGAAGCATGAAGCCGTTGGAGATGTATGTGTAAGCGTCTGACACTCAGCTCTCAAGGAACAAAACGGTAGAGAAATCGCCTTTCCACTACCATCTCCAGGGAAGAAGATGGAGGAAGGTTCCGACGTTAAAAGCGAAGGCACAAGTACTGTGCCATATAACACTGCTTGAGAACGAACTTGTGTCGAAAGCTTCTCCCAACTCAGATCTTGTTTCGGGAAGATCGAAGCGTTGTCAGTACTTTGTGTGAAAACACAGGGAAAATTCCACACGCTGAATGGTGAAGAAACATGTGGCTCGAATGTGACCACCAACACACTAGTAGTCCCCTAGAGAGGTGTGTGTCTGGAAATGGGAGGAAGCGTAAGGAACGTGCTATACACTTAAGTCTAAGAAACAACGCTGTGGCGGTGCGTTCCTTCGACTGCCATCTGCTTTGCTAAGGAACGAAGCGGCTTGAAGCAAAGTGTGAAAGAATCCGGAGGGGAAGGAAGAGAGATCTACCTTACTCGCGGAACAAATTCTTATGGAGGGCATTTCTCAACGAACACCATGTGTCACGACGATGGAAGGGTGTTCAAATGTAGGCGCCTTCGCCAAAGGAAAGGCATACACGAATCTCTGCGAAGCAAGTCTCTGTCAAACGCGACTTCGAGCTTCCAACTGGGTTCCCGCGGAATCCCTAGTCACCAAACGTACGTGTTGAATCCTAAACGAAGGGAGTGCTCTTCAGTCTGAAGAAACACCACTCCCGAGAAACCGTGTGTCTACTAACATCTTCCCTGAAAATGGTAGGCTTTTCCCATGGAAGTGTGAAATCGCAATGTATGGGCCCCATGCCTGTGCTACAGAAGTCCTTAGTGTCGATAGTCTGTCGCCATTCAAATCCTGTTCCGTGAGAAGTGTTTTCAAGAGTAGGAGTGAGAGCAGATGGAAAAGGACACGGTTTTACGTGTGAGAAGGAAATCCGTCAAGAAAGACATACACGGAAGGATGAGAAGCACTTTAGCATGAAATGGTGCAGGCACCTAGAATGGGCCCTGTGACGGTGCTTGAGAAACCACTTGTGAAGAAGTCTTCCCTCAACTATCATATCGTTTCGGTGAGAGGAAAGTGTTTTCCGTAGTGGGTGTGAAGGCGTAAGGGACATCGGCTCGACGTAGCTCTCCGCTTCGAATTGGCCTACTGTCGTGGCCATGAAGAAAGATGTGCATGGACATGGATAATGTGCGGAAGCGTAAGGAAGATGGCATACGTCTGTTAAACTCTAAGAACAAATCTCGAGGGTTGCCGTCCTTCGACTACCACCTCTTTTCGTAAGGATGGAAGCAGCTTGGGAAACCTAGCGTGAACGAAAAGCGATGGAACGCGCGATCCTCTACAGGGAGGAACCCGTTGGGCGGAGGGTTTCTCTCCATCAAGTCCTGTGTCATGGAGGTGGATGGGTCTTCAAATGCACGTGGACTAGCCTCAGTAGTAGTAGCCTCACACTGAATTCTGAGAAACGAGTCCATGTCCAACAGGCTTTCGTGCTAACATCTGGGTTCTTGAAGAAAGAAGCCTTTGGAGAGATGAGTGTTGCTATATAAGGTAAGGGTCTTACACTCACCTCTCAAAGAACAAAACGGTAGGGAAATAGTCTTTCCACTGCCACCTGCAGGGAAAAAGATGGAAGAACTTTCCAACGTTACCAGTGAAGGCACAACTCCTGTGCCATATACCACTGTTTGAGAAAGAGTTGTGTCGAAAGCTTCTCTCAACTCAAATCTTGTTTCAGGAAGATAGAAGCGCTTTCAGGACTTCGTGTGAACGCGTAAGGAAAGTGCCATACGCTGAATTGTGAAGAGACATGTGGGTCGAATGTGACCACCAACTAACAAGTTGTCCCCTAGAGAGGTGTGTGTGTGGCAATCGGAGGAAGTGTAAGGAACGAGCTCTACACTTAATTCTAAAAAGCAATGCTGTGGAGGAGCGGTCCTTCGTCTACCTTCTCCTTTCCGAAGGATCGAGGCGGGCATACGCCAAGTGTGAAAGGAAGCAGAGGAAAGGCCTGATATACCTTCCTCGTGGAACAACTTTGTATGGAGGGCTTCGCTCAATGGACACCATGGGTCACGACGCTAAAAGGGGTTTCCAAATGTATGTGAGTTCGCCAAAGGAAAGCCACAGACTCAACTGCGCGAAACAAGTCTGTGTCAAACCCGACTTCGAGCTTACGACTGGCGTCACGGGGAAAACATAGTCACAACAGGTATGTGTTGAATCCGAAACAGGCGGCGTGCACTTCAGTCTCAGGAAACATCAGTGCAGAGAAACCGTGTTTCTACGAACATCTTCCCTGAAAATGCTTGTCTATTCCAATGTAAGTGCGGCAGCGCAAGGCATGTGCCCCATGCCTGTGCCACAGAAATGGTCAGTGTAGATTGTCTCTCCCAATTCAAATCTTGTTCCGTGAGGAATGTTTTCAAGAGTATGAGAGAGATCAGAGGGGAAAGGTCATGCCTTCAAGTGGGAGAAGGATATCCTGGAAAGCCATACACCTACGTATGAGCGGCATTCTGGCATGAACGTGTGAAGGCATAGAGAATGTGCCGTCACCTGGGACGTTGCTTGACCAACCGCTTGGGAAGAAGTCCTCCCTCAGCTATCCTACAGTTTCAGGAAGATAAAAGTGTTTTCCGTAGTGGGTGTGAAGGCATGAGGGACGTACCCAAGAGTTAGCCGTCCGTCCCGAATGTGTCTCCTGTCGTTCCATGAAGAAGGATGAGTATGGATATGTATGATGTGAGGAAGCATGAGGAGGATTGCCTCCCCATGGTTAACTCTAAGAACAAATCTAGAGGTTTGCCGTCCGTCGACGACCCGCTCTTTCCCTACGGATGGAAGCACCTTGTTACAACGTAGTGCGAAAGGAAAGAGACGGAAAGTACGATACACTACGGTGAGGAACACGTTGTGGGGAGGGTTTCTCTCCACGAAAGTCTTGTGTCATGAAGTTGGAGTGCCATCAAATATACGTGTGCTCGCCTCAGCAGCGCCTTCCACTGGACACAGAGAAACAAGGCCACGTCCAACACGATTTCGTGCTCACCTCTTGGTTCGGGAAGCATGAAGCCTTTGGAGATATAGGTGTAAGTGTCTGACACTAAGCTCTCAAGGAACAAAACGGTAGAGAAATCGCCTTTCCACGACCATCTACAGGGAAGAAGATGGAGGAAAGTCCCGACGTTGAAAGCGAAGGGACAAGTACAGTGCCATATACCACTGCTTGAGAACGAACTTGTGTCGAAAGCTTCTCCCAACTCAGATCTTGTTTCGGGAAGATAGAAGCGTTGTCAGTACTTTGTGTGAAAACACAAGGAAAACACCACACGCTGAATGGTGAAGAAACATGTGGCTCGAATGTGACCACCAACACACTAGGAGTCCCCTAGAGAGGAGTGTGTCTGGAAATGGGAGGAAGCGTAAGGAACGTGCTATACACTTAAGTCTAAGAAACAACGCTGTGGCGGTGCGGTCCTTCGTCTACCTTCTCCTTTCCGAAGGATCGAAGCGGCCTTGCGCCAAGTGTGAAAGGAAGCGGAGGAAAAGCCTGATATACCTTCCTCGTGGAACAACATTTATGGAGGGCTTCTCCCAATGGGCAACATGGGCCATGTTGGGTTTTGCAAATGTATGTGAGTTCGCCAGAGGAAAGCCACAGACTCAACTGCGCGAAACAAGTCTGAGTCAAACCCGACTTCGAGCTTACGACTGGCGTCACGGGGAAATCAGAGTCACAACAGGTATTTGTTGAATCCGAAACAGGCGGCGTGCACTTCAGTCTGAGGAAACAGAGAAACCGTGTTTCTTCTAACATCTTCCCTGAAAATGCGTGTCTATTCCAGTGGAAGTGTGGCAGCGCAAGGCATGTGCCCCAGGCCTGTGCCACAGAAATAGTTAGTGTAGATTGTCTCTCCCGATTCAAATCTTGTTCCGTGAAGAATGTTTCCAAGAGTATGAAAGAGAGCAGACGGGAAATGTCATGCCTTCAAGTGGGAGAAGGAAATCCTGGAAAGCCATACACCGACGTATGCGCGGCATTCTGGTAGGAACGTGTGAAGGCATAAAGAATGTGCCGTGCCCTGTGACGGTGCTTGACCAACCGCTTGTGAGGAAGTCTTCCCTCAGCTATCATATTGTTTCAGGAAGATAAAAGTGTTTTCCCTAGTGGGTGTGAAGGCATGAGGGACGTACCCTAGAGTTAGCCGTCCGTTCCGAATGTGTCTACTGTCGTTCCATGTAGAAGGATGAGTATGGAAATGTATGATGTGAGGAAGCATAAGGAGGATGGCCTACGGGTGTTTAACTCTAAGAACAAATCTAGACGGTTGCCGTCCGTCGACGACCAGCTCTTTCCCTACGGGTGGAAGCACCTTGTTACAACTTAGTGCGAACGAAAAGAGACGGAAAGCGCGATACACTCCGGCGAGGAACACGTTGTGCGGAGGGTTTCTCTCCACGAAAGTCTTGTGTCGTGACGTTGGAAGGGCCTTCAAATGTACGTGAGCTCGCCTCAGCAGCGCCTTCCACTGAACTCAGAGAAACAAGGCCACGTCCAACACGATTTCGGGCTAACCTCTTGGTTCGGGAAGCATGAAGCCGTTGGAGATGTATGTGTAAGCGTCTGACACTCAGCTCTCAAGGAACAAAACGGTAGAGAAATCGCCTTTCCACTACCATCTCCAGGGAAGAAGATGGAGGAAGGTTCCGACGTTAAAAGCGAAGGCACAAGTACTGTGCCATATAACACTGCTTGAGAACGAACTTGTGTCGAAAGCTTCTCCCAACTCAGATCTTGTTTCGGGAAGATCGAAGCGTTGTCAGTACTTTGTGTGAAAACACAGGGAAAATTCCACACGCTGAATGGTGAAGAAACATGTGGCTCGAATGTGACCACCAACACACTAGTAGTCCCCTAGAGAGGTGTGTGTCTGGAAATGGGAGGAAGCGTAAGGAACGTGCTATACACTTAAGTCTAAGAAACAACGCTGTGGCGGTGCGTTCCTTCGACTGCCATCTGCTTTGCTAAGGAACGAAGCGGCTTGAAGCAAAGTGTGAAAGAATCCGGAGGGGAAGGAAGAGAGATCTACCTTACTCGCGGAACAAATTCTTATGGAGGGCATTTCTCAACGAACACCATGTGTCACGACGATGGAAGGGTGTTCAAATGTAGGCGCCTTCGCCAAAGGAAAGGCATACACGAATCTCTGCGAAGCAAGTCTCTGTCAAACGCGACTTCGAGCTTCCAACTGGGTTCCCGCGGAATCCCTAGTCACCAAACGTACGTGTTGAATCCTAAACGAAGGGAGTGCTCTTCAGTCTGAAGAAACACCACTCCCGAGAAACCGTGTGTCTACTAACATCTTCCCTGAAAATGGTAGGCTTTTCCCATGGAAGTGTGAAATCGCAATGTATGGGCCCCATGCCTGTGCTACAGAAGTCCTTAGTGTCGATAGTCTGTCGCCATTCAAATCCTGTTCCGTGAGAAGTGTTTTCAAGAGTAGGAGTGAGAGCAGATGGAAAAGGACACGGTTTTACGTGTGAGAAGGAAATCCGTCAAGAAAGACATACACGGAAGGATGAGAAGCACTTTAGCATGAAATGGTGCAGGCACCTAGAATGGGCCCTGTGACGGTGCTTGAGAAACCACTTGTGAAGAAGTCTTCCCTCAACTATCATATCGTTTCGGTGAGAGGAAAGTGTTTTCCGTAGTGGGTGTGAAGGCGTAAGGGACATCGGCTCGACGTAGCTCTCCGCTTCGAATTGGCCTACTGTCGTGGCCATGAAGAAAGATGTGCATGGACATGGATAATGTGCGGAAGCGTAAGGAAGATGGCATACGTCTGTTAAACTCTAAGAACAAATCTCGAGGGTTGCCGTCCTTCGACTACCACCTCTTTTCGTAAGGATGGAAGCAGCTTGGGAAACCTAGCGTGAACGAAAAGCGATGGAACGCGCGATCCTCTACAGGGAGGAACCCGTTGGGCGGAGGGTTTCTCTCCATCAAGTCCTGTGTCATGGAGGTGGATGGGTCTTCAAATGCACGTGGACTAGCCTCAGTAGTAGTAGCCTCACACTGAATTCTGAGAAACGAGTCCATGTCCAACAGGCTTTCGTGCTAACATCTGGGTTCTTGAAGAAAGAAGCCTTTGGAGAGATGAGTGTTGCTATATAAGGTAAGGGTCTTACACTCACCTCTCAAAGAACAAAACGGTAGGGAAATAGTCTTTCCACTGCCACCTGCAGGGAAAAAGATGGAAGAACTTTCCAACGTTACCAGTGAAGGCACAACTCCTGTGCCATATACCACTGTTTGAGAAAGAGTTGTGTCGAAAGCTTCTCTCAACTCAAATCTTGTTTCAGGAAGATAGAAGCGCTTTCAGGACTTCGTGTGAACGCGTAAGGAAAGTGCCATACGCTGAATTGTGAAGAGACATGTGGGTCGAATGTGACCACCAACTAACAAGTTGTCCCCTAGAGAGGTGTGTGTGTGGCAATCGGAGGAAGTGTAAGGAACGAGCTCTACACTTAATTCTAAAAAGCAATGCTGTGGAGGAGCGGTCCTTCGTCTACCTTCTCCTTTCCGAAGGATCGAGGCGGGCATACGCCAAGTGTGAAAGGAAGCAGAGGAAAGGCCTGATATACCTTCCTCGTGGAACAACTTTGTATGGAGGGCTTCGCTCAATGGACACCATGGGTCACGACGCTAAAAGGGGTTTCCAAATGTATGTGAGTTCGCCAAAGGAAAGCCACAGACTCAACTGCGCGAAACAAGTCTGTGTCAAACCCGACTTCGAGCTTACGACTGGCGTCACGGGGAAAACATAGTCACAACAGGTATGTGTTGAATCCGAAACAGGCGGCGTGCACTTCAGTCTCAGGAAACATCAGTGCAGAGAAACCGTGTTTCTACGAACATCTTCCCTGAAAATGCTTGTCTATTCCAATGTAAGTGCGGCAGCGCAAGGCATGTGCCCCATGCCTGTGCCACAGAAATGGTCAGTGTAGATTGTCTCTCCCAATTCAAATCTTGTTCCGTGAGGAATGTTTTCAAGAGTATGAGAGAGATCAGAGGGGAAAGGTCATGCCTTCAAGTGGGAGAAGGATATCCTGGGAAAGCCATACACCTACGTATGAGCGGCATTCTGGCATGAACGTGTGAAGGCATAGAGAATGTGCCGTCACCTGGGACGTTGCTTGACCAACCGCTTGGGAAGAAGTCCTCCCTCAGCTATCCTACAGTTTCAGGAAGATAAAAGTGTTTTCCGTAGTGGGTGTGAAGGCATGAGGGACGTACCCAAGAGTTAGCCGTCCGTCCCGAATGTGTCTCCTGTCGTTCCATGAAGAAGGATGAGTATGGATATGTATGATGTGAGGAAGCATGAGGAGGATTGCCTCCCCATGGTTAACTCTAAGAACAAATCTAGAGGTTTGCCGTCCGTCGACGACCCGCTCTTTCCCTACGGATGGAAGCACCTTGTTACAACGTAGTGCGAAAGGAAAGAGACGGAAAGTACGATACACTACGGTGAGGAACACGTTGTGGGGAGGGTTTCTCTCCACGAAAGTCTTGTGTCATGAAGTTGGAGTGCCATCAAATATACGTGTGCTCGCCTCAGCAGCGCCTTCCACTGGACACAGAGAAACAAGGCCACGTCCAACACGATTTCGTGCTCACCTCTTGGTTCGGGAAGCATGAAGCCTTTGGAGATATAGGTGTAAGTGTCTGACACTAAGCTCTCAAGGAACAAAACGGTAGAGAAATCGCCTTTCCACGACCATCTACAGGGAAGAAGATGGAGGAAAGTCCGACGTTGAAAGCGAAGGGACAAGTACAGTGCCATATACCACTGCTTGAGAACGAACCTTGTCCGTCAGCTTCTCCCAACTCAGATCTTGTTTCGGGAAGATAGAAGCGTTGTCAGTACTTTGTGTGAAAACACAAGGAAAACACCACACGCTGAATGGTGAAGAAACATGTGGCTCGAATGTGACCACCAACACACTAGGAGTCCCCTAGAGAGGAGTGTGTCTGGAAATGGGAGGAAGCGTAAGGAACGTGCTATACACTTAAGTCTAAGAAACAACGCTGTGGCGGTGCGGTCCTTCGTCTACCTTCTCCTTTCCGAAGGATCGAAGCGGCCTTGCGCCAAGTGTGAAAGGAAGCGGAGGAAAAGCCTGATATACCTTCCTCGTGGAACAACATTTATGGAGGGCTTCTCCCAATGGGCAACATGGGCCATGTTGGGTTTTGCAAATGTATGTGAGTTCGCCAGAGGAAAGCCACAGACTCAACTGCGCGAAACAAGTCTGAGTCAAACCCGACTTCGAGCTTACGACTGGCGTCACGGGGAAATCAGAGTCACAACAGGTATTTGTTGAATCCGAAACAGGC